>NC_133781.1:24241349-24320557 GCF_003597395.2 Chelonoidis abingdonii
GGAGGAGTACAGAAATCGATTTAAAGAGCCCTTTATATCGATATAAAGGGCGTTGTAGTGTGGACGGGTACAGCGTTAAATCGATTTAACGTTCTTTAAATCGATTTAAACGCGTAGTGTAGACCAGGCCATAGACTCACTACCTCTTTGAGGGAAATAAATAAATTACAAACCAATAAAGAAATGAGTCAAAACCAATTTGAATTAAAACAAAGTCAAAATAAAGATGTGTGTTACAAATTCTGATATGTTTATGTATTTGTCCACAGCTGAGTACCAAACAGGATATTATTTATCACTTAGGAAATCTCTGTATGGGTTATCAGATAAATTCCCTATTTCTTGTACTTCGCTTTTAAGACTAGAGAAGTTTGTCTAGAAAATACTGGTTTAATGAAGATTGAATTCCTATGAGAATAGTTTCCTCCATTAATTTAGCTTTGTTTAAAGACAGTGGCCTATATTTCAGAAGTGCTAAGCGCCCTTATCCTACTAAAGTCAATGGAAGTAGCAGTTTTGAAAAAAATCAGGCCACTGATTTCTTAAAGTTTTAGTTCTGTAACTTAGAAGTATGTCATATTATTGGAGTGCTTATCACTAGGGGTTCCTCAAGTGCGAGTAAACAACACAGGAAAGTATTTCAGCTATCCACAATATGTCCCAAACCTTTTGCTTTATCGAATGAGCTCAGACACCAGGGATGCCATGAATTAGCTGTGAGTTAGGATAGCAGTCTGAACATTGCTTCCTGTTACTTCAATAAAAGACTTTACAGTTTGTTAGTAAGCAAATCACAATGCCATGTGTTACCAGTAAATTATTTCCACTTTTTAAATAAGAAAGTGTTTGGAAGAGATTATAAATGTGTTTACAGTACATTCAACTTGCAGTGTTTGGTGGGACAAAAACACTGACATTTTGCTAGGTTTAAATAAATCTTCACAACTTCGCTGATACTGCCTGGCTTAAAGCACTAACATAAACCTGTTGAAAGTATAAACTATTAACAAAAGACCAAATCCTGCATTCCTTGGGCACCCAATACTCACTATTTCAATGGAATGCAGAATAAGACTGTATATTTATATTTGGAGCTATTCTAGCAAAAGTAGAGCCTATTCCCATTGACTTCTATGGGAGCAGAATCAAGCACTTTAGCTACAGCAAAGACCAGAAATATAACTGGTGCTTCAGGAGACAAGGTAATACATTTTTAAAATGAGCATCTGCACAATACTGGAAGCATTTAGCATAATTGTCACGTGGGCTATGATTCAGGGAGCCGATTTTGTCAGCTACTGCTTTAATTACATTGCTGGCTACAGGCTGAGAGTCACTGTGCATAATAAAACTAAGTCTCTAAAATAAAGTTTGTGAAATGGAATGAACTAATTTTGCAGTATTAATAATTAAGTTGATGCTTAAAGGAAAGATACCAAAAAAAAAAGCAGCTATTTTACACTTTCTTTAGAAAATTTAATAAAATATAGCAGTCTTTATGACCTTAAAAAAAAAATCTAGCAACTATCTGTTGGTTATTTCTAGAGTCCCCGTCACTGCAGTGTCTAGGCACTGGTGAGTCTTCATAATTGTGTGCATGCACATGACAAGAACATGTTCGTACACATCACGCTGTACCTCTATTCCCAGGAGCAGGCAGGGTATTGAACTATACATAAATTCCACTCTAACAGGATTCTATCCTCTTTCTGGATCAAATTCTGAGAGGTACTGAGCAACATCAACTCCTAGGAAAGCCAATGGACTGAGGCCCCTTTGGGGAAACAGAACTTGTTTAAATATTCACAAGGACACTAGAGCCAGGAAAGGTAAGGACAGAATGATACATATGTGCATCTGTACACTAAGCCACAGTTGTCAGGTCTAATCTTAGGTACATGCATCTTGTTAGTATTCCTCTAAAGGAATATCAACACAGTAATTATTACATCGAGCTACCAAATGTATCAGCAATTCAAACTATACATACTGGTGTTATTCAACATAAACCTTAAAAAATATGTCTCTTTTCATTAAGTCTTAATACTGTCTCACCTTAGTTTTCATGCATGTTTGGCAACTGAACTAATACTGCCTGATGACAGAAGAAAACGCTTCAGAAGAAAACATCTGATCAAGACTGGGGTTTTCCACTTTCTAGAACATGCTGCATGTGTTGCACCTTATGTACGTTATTAGGATTAAAACTCAGCCCACCTGCCCACAGTAGAGGACATACCAGTGTTCTAAACACTCATTTTATCCTTAACAAGAGGTTGCTATTTTTGAGCTGTATAATCTTCGAAAGGCAACAGGCAGAAGTCAGGATGTTCTGCTATAGCACTGATCACAAGGAAGGGGTTAAACTAACTAGCTTTCTTAAATATATTTTTCATCTCAGTTCACCATAACACACTTTCTTTCAAATTCCACAGTGTTATATTTCAGTGCTCTATTTATTGCAGCACCAGTGACTATTTATAGTCCACTCTATTATATTCTTCACTGTTGTATCTAAGATGTTGCTCCCTCATAATGTCCTTCCATTTATTGCTTGGGCAATTCCAAGAACTGCTCACTGAGTCTCCTAAATAATGAGGAAGGCCATGTTAAAATACAAGAAAAAAATAAATATTAATATAAACTACAAACAGCAGCAATGGTATCATACAAAATGACAAAGGCTGGGAAATCAGGGCAGACAAACTTCTACAACAGAATGTCCCCATTACTTTTTCTAAATATGTTCATCTATGTCTGTCCAGCTATTTGGGTGATCTGCATTTTCTAGACTGTTCCATGTTTTTCACACCTTAGTTCAATGTTATAGTGATACCAAAAATTATATGCCAGTTGGTCATTTTCATATGTATTGATTATCCAAGTATCAGAGGGGTAGCCGTGTCAGTCTGGATCTGTAAAAGCAGCAAAGAGTCCTGTGGCACCTTACAGACTAACAGACATTCTGGAGCATGAGCTTTCGTGGGTAAATATTCACTTCGTCGGATGCATGCTCCATACAAAGCTCATACTCCAAAACGTCTGTTAGTCTATAAGGTGCCACAGGACTCTTTGCTGTTTGATTATCCAAGTGACTCTTCTGGTCAATTACCTTAATTATTGTCCGGGATGGAGGGTGGGAGGGAGACTGAGACTGGTTGAGCATGGAGATTGAGAGTGGGAGATGGAGAGGGAAAGGGAGGGGACAGGGAGCTAGTAGGGGCGGGAATGGAACTAGCCAGGAAAGGAGACTGGGACTGAACCAGTGGAGTGGTGAAAATAGGGAGTGGGAACAGATCTGACAGGGATCTAAGGTGCAGGGGAAGAACTTGGATGGGCTAGGCAAAGAGACTGGGACAAGGATCTGGAGGGGTGCGGGAAGAATATCCAGACTGGCCAAGGAGCCCAGGGAGGGAGATTGGAATTGGGAGCCTGTGGGAACAGGGAATGTGGGATGTGACTGGAGGCCAGGTAGGAGAAAGACAAATTGAATAAGGAATTGGGATGTGGGGACTGGTTGGGAAAGGAAACTGAGGACAAGTAGCTGAGGGCCTGGAGAACTTGGAATGCCTGGTCAAGAACAGTGTATCTGGGCGTGGGGAGGAGACTGGGAGTGGTCAGACTAGGACGTGCAAAAAGATTGAGATTAGAAGCCTGAGGAGTAGAGACTGGTACGTGCAAGGTGAAGAGACTGGGACAAGGAGAAAGGGGTGGGGAAGAGACAGGACTGGTAGGAGAGGATAAGGCAGAAGGGGTCATGCTTGAGGGGAGTGGGCAGAAAAGTCTGTGCCTACTAGAGCATGTTCCCCTACAGAGCCTAGAGTAGAATCCAAGTTCCTTGAGTCTCTTATTCCTCTGCTGTCAGCAAATGTATTTGAAACCCACTGACAAAGTGTCTCATCTTCCTCTACTGCCGGTTCATGTGATAGAATCGAACGACTGGAAGAGACCTGGAGAGTCATCTAGTCCACTCCCCTGCACTCATGGCAGAACTAAGTATTATCTAGATCATCCCTGACAGGTGTTTATCTACTCTACTCTTATCTAACCTACCCAGACGCCAGGGGCTTTCCCTGAACAAGCAGCAGACCGGTTTTGAGAAGCACTGATCTAAATAATTGATGAAGATACTGAACAAAACTGACCCCTGAGGGACCCCACTCGATATGCCCCTCCAGGTTGACTGTGAACCACTGATAACTACCTACTACTGATATCCGTTACTTTGTTAGCTCAAGCGCCAGTGGTCTGTGTGGTGGACCTAAAGGTTGCAACTCTCTTGATGACCCATATGGATGCTCATATGATGGAATTTCTGGGTTTTTTTTTCAACTTCTGCAATAAATGACACAGGGCTCCTACAGACAACAGTTTCTTCCATTGCATAACCCCGATTCATTCTCAGAGCAGATCCATCCTGTGCACTGAATGTGGCAGGGGTCCTGTGGAAAAAATAGTATATGGTTATGTAACTAAATACAGTACCATAATGCATGTGTACAAGGGGGCTAAATTAAGTTGCCCAGGCAACCATAATTCTGGCATTTCCCTAAAGTTGAGTTCTGTAACATTAATAATGTTCTATTAATGTAGTTTTGTGCGCAATATAAATTTAAGTTATACATTTCCAATGGGTGGGAAAAATTGTATCTACAATATATATTTTTTCAAGACATCTTTACCTGACTGGATGGAAGTTTCTTCTCCGAGCCATTACAGCACAGATGAAATATAGACAGAGTTTTGTGCTGATCTCTTATGATCTGTTAGTGTTAATATGGATGAATTTTAAAGTAACTGTAGATTGTGACTAAGACCTAGATACCTAACCTATTTTTAGGGTGGAGCAAAGGGGAGGGGAAGCAGAAGGGAAAAGGAGTTTCATTTCAAGCCCAGCAATCCTTATTGTAACTAAGGAGTATTAATGTGATCAAGTGACTAGGGCTTTACTCTGGGACTCAAGAGACCTGGGTTGTAGCCTCAGTTGTGCAAGCGACCTTGGACAATTGCTCCTTGTTGTGTCTCCTTCTGTAAAGGATAATAATCATAACTGTGACTAAACATTTTTTCCTAAAAACAAATAAAAGGCTGTCCCTGGACAAAATCATACATGCCAAGTTTTAGGTTGGAAAGAATTATCATCGTCAAGTTATAAACTTCTACATACAAAAAGCACTAATATTAACTATGGTCCCAATCCCACACTGTGATCCTTATAAGCAAACAAACTACTGTGCTCATAAGTGCCCGTTGATTTCAATGGACTCTGAATGGGCTCAGCAGTCCACCCAGGCAAATCATCATGCAAGATTTAGGCCTATAGCAGTATGAAATGGGGTTTGCTCATGTAGTGTGTTTGGACCAGGTTTCATTTATAAGACGGACCCTGCCAGGCATAAGTGCTAGAAGTAGGGGTGCTGCTGCACCCCCTGGCTTGAAGTGTTTTCCATCATATACAGGATTTACAGTTTGGTTCAATGGTTCTCAGCACCCCCACTATACAAACTGGTCCTGCACCCCTGCTGCCAGGCCCAAAAATTAGGTTTTTCTGGTGGTGTTGGCAGTGGGGGATTAGGAGACTATTTAAAGTTTTCCTCTGCAGTGCTCCAAATGCAATAACAACATGCTGCACAATGAAACTCACTAGTTTAGATAAACTGTCCAAATTGACTAGAATAAAAGTAGTAACCAACATAAATGAAGAACTGCATCTTTTTTTCCTTTGAAGTAACCACATAATTATACCCAAAATTCAATACAAACTATGAATACAAAGATCATCCTAAATGGTGAAAGGCAAATTAGATTACCAAAACAAGGAGCTTAGAGAAAAATATCTAAGGTATTACCACTACACAAAGATTTTTACGGTAATTTATCCTGACAGTATGCTTTCAACTTTTGCACTTTTCCTAACTGAGCAACAGTACAAAACACTTTAGAGTTTCACTGTTAAGCATGTTTACTTTTAAAAAGGGGAGTGGAGCTGTGTAGGGAAAAAGAAAGCCTCCAGCTTTGCTTAACCTGAACTATAACCCCATCTATCAAATCGGTATTTTCAGGTGAACAAGCAAGCAAGCCATTATACTAGCTTAAAAAGCATAACCTTAAAACGCCCCTCTCCCAGATTCAGTTATAGCTCAAATACCAAGAACAGCATGGCAGTTGGCCCTTTTCACTATCACTGGATCCATGGACGTCACAAAATAGAGGGTCTTTTTCAGGAATGGAATTTTTAAAGAATAGATATTCAATCTAAATACACATTTTTTTAAAAGCAAATAATTTAAAATAACCTTTCTCTGTAGCAAAAGCTAATTGCCATATTAAATTTATCTGCAAAAAGAATTCACTTGTTAAACACACTATTTACCTCGGTGAGTCCACAGCTACATTCTTTCCCATAGCCACTTGATGCCCAATGATACCGCATGAGCAAATCCACGCACAATCTGATTGTTTTTCAAGAGAGTTCGTGAGAGTGCATGGTTCACTTGCTTTTCACCCCTACAGATCAAGTTTCAAATTCTGAATAAGAGTCCCCTCTAGTTATTTGTTCACATCACAAAGTCACCAACTGCACATTTAGCGTAACTGGCAATTTTTGGTCAAGAGAGCATGGAAGTAAAACAACAAGAGCAGCAAATTGGGAATGCACTGGGCTGGGAGTTGTGTAGGAGACACTTAATCATTTTTATCTACACCATCAAGAGTATTTAGGTGTTTCACAGAACATAAGAAGACAAGGCCTCTGATCTGAAGAGCTTACAATCTAAACAGAAATCTACAAAAGGAGGACAGGAGACAGCATACAACAAAAAAGTGAAGGGACTGAGCTGTGACGTTTTATCACTCTATCTAGCCGCTTTATTTGTCTACATTATTTTATCCATCACTAGTTTTGTTCATGCTTCCTTAACCATCACCCATCTGCTTGCTGCCAAGTTCATTCTATTTTTGGTTTGAAAATTAGTACACCTCTACCTTGATATAACATGACCTGATATAACACGAATTCAGATATAACGTGGTAAAGCGGTGCGGGGCGGGGGGGAAGGGCTGCGCACTCCGGTGGATCAAAGCAAGTTCGATATAACGCGCTTTCACACATAACATGGTAAGATTTTTTGGCTCCTGAGGACAGCGTTATATTGAGGTAGAGATGTACATATCCATCTATGCAGCAAATATTTAGATAGGGTATTATAAGTAACCATGGCAGACAGCAAGTGGGTACACAGCTGCGTGTTTAGGACAGAAGTGAAACAGAGAATGTCATCCACTTTCATGCGTATACACAGTCTTTGGGCATTCAAGGGGAGAAAATGGAGATCATACAATGACATTTAAACAGGCAAATAGCTTTCCAAAGATATACAAAAATTATTGCCATTATTATTATTATTATTATTATGCAGACACAGGCGGCTGTCTGACTTTGCAGATGTGACCTATATAAGTTACAGTAACCTCTTGGCAAGCCCTAGCCAAACACACCCAGATGGCAGCTCCCCTCTTACATATCCCCACATACACCCGCAGGTAAAGGAGCATCTCCTCTCTGTGCAACTCCCTTCAGGTTCACACTGTAACTCAGGCTGAGGGTACTTCCCCATATCTCTATCCCACACACTGAGCCCAGGGGAGCACCCCTACCTTCACAGGCCTGAAGCAATTCTCTCTCTCACACAGACACCCCCCCCAAGGGGTGCACTGCCCTGGTGCCCAGATCCCCCTACTCTTTTATACCCATCTCCTACACAGCCAGAGGCACAGCCTGAGCAACTATCCCAGAGTTGAGGAGGAGACAGCTCCTCAGTCACCACCCCAGCCGTCACCAGCTTGACGGAGCCCCAGGGAGCTGGGTGCCAGCTTGGACAGGGCTCCCAAAACTGGGGCGGGCGAACACACAGCCTGAGCAGAGAAGGGCTCCCTCAGCCAGCGCAGGGGGATACATGAGGTAACTCGCCCATCTCAGCCCCGGCGGTGGGGTGCTGGGGGCAAGTCCCCGCTCTCTATGCCCGGGTGGGGTGAGGGATGTCGGGGGGCAGCTCCCCCCTCCTAGCCCCGGGGGTGGAGGGTATGGGGGGAACTCCCCCGGTGCCCCCGCTCACAGCGCGACTGATAAACATGGGGCTCCCCCCCAGGTGCCGCCACCCCGGGCCCTGAGGGAGGCGGAGGCTGAGCCCGGGGCCGCCGCTCACTTACTCTGGGCCCCGGTGGCAGCAGCACCAGCAACGCGCCCAGGCTGAGGAGGCAGCGGCGGAGCAGGGCCCGGTGCTGGGGGCGGCCGCCCAGCTCCATGGTCCTGCACCGGGGTTTCAGCGGCGCCCGGCCGGCTCCGCGGCTCTCTGGCTGCGCCGCGGTGCAGCGTGTCCGGCCCCCGGGCTCCGCGAGGCGGAGTCGGGCCGGGGAAGGCCGTCGACGTCACCCCCGGCAAAGGAGGTGGAGCAGACGGGGAGGGAGCCTGGCACGGCTCGGGAGCAGCCGGGGCATACAGGGGCCATGCCCGCCGGCTGAGCCAGCGCCTACACGGGGAAGCGCCCCCCAGCCCCTAGCTGCAGACGGGGACACAGTTTTATTGCGCCCAGGCGTACACGGACGATTCCCCCTGAACCCCATGCAGAGAGACAGCCACAGTCCCGTACTCGCTTTCTCATTAGCCTTGCAGCTCCCATGAATGCTGCTGTCCGTAATGGGAGCTGCAAAGCTAGCGCCAAGTGCATTTAAAACTCTCTTTGACTGTTTGGGTGGTGGGGTGCACTGACTTAAACTGCAACTTTTCATATTAAAACAGAATGGCTCAGTACAAGTTTGAATTTCACATATGAGAAAACAGTCTTCCAAAAATATGGAATATGGAAAGATTAAAATATGGAAACTTTGGAAAAAATAAGCAAATACACTGGAATCAACATTGTACAATATCTATGAAAAACAGCATGTTTAGAAAGTGTTTTATGTTTAATGAAAAGAAAACTCTTTTCTCTGGGCACAGTTAAAATACATTTTGAAATGATCAACTCCCACAAAAGAGATATTAGGATGACATCAAATTCTGGAGTGAAGGTACAGCTCCAGCTTTTATCTACTTTACTAGTTTCCATTGTACATAGTGACTGTCTCCCTCTGCTGGGCAAAACATATCCTAGGCATTACAAATGTTTTAGATCACAAATAATGTATTAAAACTTATGATCTTAATATGTACAGCTGCTGATGGAGATTAGCAAAAGCATGTGGAAAACGACCTTACTGCTTTTCCTACTTATTTAGGTGTGCATAGTGCTTTAAACACATACAATAAACAAAAATGAGGTCACACTGCTTAGTATTCACATAAGAGGCCTGATTATAGAAATTCTGCACAGAGAAGGGCTGGACTTCTATATAAGACACATAACATACAATGGCAACTAACCACAGGGATGAGGAGAGTTCACAGGAAATAAAGGGAAAGGGAAAACTCCTCTTTGGTATCATTTAGCAAGGAAACAGAATTTTGAATGGTCCCACACTGTAATACTGTACAGTTCAATATTTGAGATTTATGCATCTCTTCATTTAGTTGTCATAATCCTGAAATCCATGCCTATTAAAAAGCATGTTTCCCAGGGTCTCAGAACTGGTGTTTTTTTAACACAAGGCAGGTAGGATAAATGCTTCTGTTGGGGGGGGGGGTTGCTGGAGGAATCAAGAGAGCAATGGTCAGTGGGTTTGGAGCTGGTTAATCTAAGGGAGCTCTAGCACCTACTGGTCCCAGGTGGGCTGGATGGTACCTGGTCTGACTCAGCCAGGCTTGGCCCAGCATGGTACAACCAAGTGCAGCTATACTCAACCCACCATCATGCTTCCGACCCAAGGCCCTGCCGCTGAGCCCATCTCAGCCCCTTTGACCCAGGCCTCCTTCAAAATAGGACCGTTAGCCCCAGGACTCTGGGGCGCGCCACCTAGATGGGCCTGCAGTCAGACCCGGACCAACCGGCCCCGAGCGGCGCAGTTTGGGCCTAATTGGCCCAATAAACCCCGCCCCCTTCTGATCATCATCATCATCATCATCATCATCCCCCACCCCCCCTTTCTCGCGGCCCAAATGGCGTGAGACCCAGCCGTTGACATCAAACTGTCGTGTGTCCCGTGACTTACATTTTATTGGTTGCAGATGAGAAGGGGCGGTGCCTGTTGAGGGCCCCAACTATAAATATCGCTGAGCGGCCATGTTCCGCCTTTTTCTTTACCTAGGGAGCAGGTGGAGTGTTGGAGGTGAGGTGCGGGGCAGGGTCCAAAGCCGCTGTCTGGGGGAGGGAGGCGTAGATGGGGCCGGGTCGGTGTTCCGTGGCGGCGGGGGCAGTGAGGTGACCGGTGCTGTGTACCATTGGCTCAGGGCGGGGGGGGGCACATGGCTGGGCGCGGGCCGCTTGCTCTGGCGTTGGGGAGGGAAGTGGTGGCTCTAGGCGTGGGGTGTCCCGCCCGCTCCGACAGCGGGGAGGGGGGTGTCTGCTCTGGCGCGGGGGGGGCTGGGGTGTCCCACCCGTTCCGACAGGGGGAGGGGGTTATAGGGGGTGGTGCCCCGGAGGGGTGGGGTGTCCCACCCGCTCGACAGGCGGGAGGGGGGTCTGCTCTGGCCAGGGGGGGGGGGGCTGGGGCCCGGGGGGGGTTGGGGTTGTTCTGCCCGCGGCGGAAGGGCGCCGCTTTGGGATGCGGTGGGGGGGGCGGGTGTGCTGTCCCACTGGCGCCGGCTGCCGTGATGATTCTCCTTACGTGTTAGACTTCTGATCCGGATGAAGTGAAGCCGAATCTGAGCCCCCGGCGCCTGGGCCTTCTGGCCCGGGCGGGATATGGCGTCCGGGCGGGTTGCCAGGGAGTCAGGGCCGTGCACTCGGGCTGGGATCCTAACAGGGCTCCTGTTCCCCGCAGGCATGACAGGAGCTGGCCTGGGACCTATGCCATGAGGACCTGCTGCAGTCACTGGAGAGAGCCTACCTGGTGCTGCTGACCCATCACCAGCTGCTTTTCTTTTTGTAAAGGGTGGGGAGAATAGTTAATAAAACATCAGAAAAAAAATATGAAACTATTTCCTTATTGTGCTCTCTAGCACTGTCTTTGAACTGGTGAAGTGTCCGACTGATGGCTTCACTGGCAAGCAACAGTGCCACAGGAAAAAACTTGTTCATAACTGGTGCTGCTTAGTTAAAATCTGAGTGGCTCTTTTAAGATCAAGTAACAATGTTATTAGTGCACCTCTTCAATTTAATAATTGATTACCATTAAGATTTAAGCCCTCCCCTTTCTGAATGAAATTTCCTTTGTCTAGTGGCCCTGGACTTCTGTATGGAGGACCTCTGAGACACATACCTGTCTGATCAAAGTTAATATCTCTACACAGTGGCTAGACTTCTTTTCATAGTGTCTCCTTAGGACCTTGGCACACCCTTTGTAGAATTAACTCTTCCTGTGATGGAATAAAGGTAGCAGCAGGTATACCAC
This sequence comes from Chelonoidis abingdonii, assembly GCF_003597395.2. Lineage (NCBI taxonomy): Eukaryota > Metazoa > Chordata > Testudines > Testudinidae > Chelonoidis > Chelonoidis abingdonii. Next base: position 24,252,837 of record NC_133781.1, read on the forward strand.
ACTTGAAGCTTGGTGATGTATAATATACAATTTTGCATTATGTATAAAGGGGGTAGATTAGAATAGCTTGCAGCAAGGTAGTCATCTATGATGCCTAAACTTGTCCTGTCCTTGCTTACTGTACAATTGGTGCAGTGAGGGAGGCAGAGCAGCTTAAGGGTGGTGCTCTCCCTGCCATATGGCCCCTGAACTGTCCTCTAGGGGGAATTCCCTGCTGGGAATTTACATAAGCAATAAAAACAGGGTAAATAGTGAAATGCACTCAAATTCTGGCAGGACCTAAAATAAAATGAACAAAGTAAGGCTATAATAGGACAACTGAAAGCTGTTGCACAGTGGAATAAGATGCAGTAGACACTACACAGGTGAAGTGGATAGGGGAAGAATTTTCAGTCTCCCATACATAAATTGGGTTGTTGCCCAATTCTATAGTGACTTTAAGATTTATGTATAGGTTTTTCCTATGTTTGGCTTCACTGTTTTCCTGCAATGTAGATCAAGTTGTGTAAACAGTATTTGAACTGACACCACCTTGAGTAGAGCCTAGTGATTGTAACTATTAAGGTTTTCCCTTGGAAGTTATAAGGCGTCTTTCAAGGGTAGTGGCCATCTTATCACTCATGATCAGTGAGTTTGTCCTTCCACCTCTGGTAAGGCATACTAACTTATAAGAGGAAGACTTGGCAGCAGCTAGAATTGAGCTTAGGACTAGACAAGGAGATACCTTTCTGAGAGGAGCCATTTTTTGTCTTTGACCAAAATATTTTGAGAGCCACATCACCTGTAAAGCTTAAAAGTTAGAATCTATCAACTAATTGAACATATTAAAGTTATTACTACTCACCAATACTTTTAATGTGACTTCTGCTGTTTGAATTTGACTATAAATGGGAGGGAGCTATGTTGTGTGTGGTTGCAGCCCATATATATGTGCACACACCACCTGTATGACCCTCAGGATGGGCTACAGCTGTAGTCTGATTGCACTGCAAGTGGACCATGGATTGTGAACCACTGGATTAAGGAATCCTAGGACCTCCCATACCAAATCAGACTAGTGGCCCTTCTAAATCCAGTTTCCTAATTGTAGCCTGTACCCTGTTTCAAGAAATGCTGAAGTGGCCAACTGTGAGATAACCTTGGCTTATGGTTTAAAAAGAAGAGTTTACCATTTTTCTCATCTAATGCACCTAAATATTCTTTATCCATATACATCCTTTTAAATTATGTCTATTGCCTCTACATTTGGAATATTTACGTAAACTTTCTACTGGAACTAAATGAACCCATTTATCCATTATAGCAGCTTAGAATTCAAAACTTTGATTTTTTTAAGCTTTTATTTTCAAAGCCAGAATAATATTTGTTTTAAATCCCTTATCCCAAAGCATCAGTCTCCATAGCCTCATAGTGCAGCTTGAATTGAACATACAATGAAAATGAACTTCTGGAGAAATTGTATGAGTGGGGTACAACATGAAAGTGGATTCTCAACTATGTCTTTTGAAAACATGGGTGTCTTGCACAAACTCAAACTACTGGCCAAACAAAATTATGCAGAAATAACTTACAAGCTATGTAATGTGTCTGACATGGGATAACTTTATTTCAGAAAAAGCAAGCCAAGTGTAGTTACCCACATAGTTTGATTAGGAAGTGCAATATGACAATTGTGTAACAAATCTGGATATCTTTACACATTAGTGCATCTAGTCCTCTGACATAATTCAGTTATTGCACATAGAAATCTCATAAAAGACCTGCGTACAAGACATGCAGACTTCATGAAAGGCAAATAATGCCTATGTAGTAATGAGCGCAATACCAGAACAGTATACACAAACTGGAATGATCACAGGAGTTTAGGTAACAAATATAACCTGCTAATATTGCAATTAAAAGTAACCAAAAATAGGTGTTCAAATATAGACTTAATTTTTAAATATATTAAATGCTAATTTTATGATGTTTCAGGCAAGGTGCTGTTTAAAAAAAATCTTCACTATGATAACTTCATTTAGAGATGGTAAATCATCAAAAGTTAGACAAGGTAATTCTGATTTACAACAAATGGGACTGAACACAATATACAAAGTTCTTAATTTACATTTCAAAAGAAAAACAAATTATGCTATTCAAAGGGGAGCTACAAAATTCACCTTTGTAAACTAAAACATTCTGACATACATGAACAGTTGGCAACACAGAAAAGAGTCACATGTTAAATATCAGATATGTAGTGTTACAGTTATTCATTTAATGCATACATTTAATCTTGAATCTCTACACAGGATAGAAATAAAAAGGCAGTTTTTTCCTCATAGTTTTGGCCATTTATTAAAAACAGTCTTTAAATCTGTCATAACCAGCTTGCGATCAGCCTGAACAACTTCAAATGCTTTAATTCCTATTTCACATACAAAACTGAGAAATAAACACAAGTGTCAAAATCTGCCTTCAGTTATAGCTACAAATCCTCACCAACATCCAGTGATTTGAAGTCACTGTGTATGCATGGCTGTCACGGATCAGAATTTAGTCCCATGCTTTGCATGTAAACACTGGTGTCACAGGAAAACAGCAACAGAAACTCCTATGAGAATCTCACAGTTTATTTCATTGTATAAGAGACTCCATATACAAGTAGGATAACTATTTCTGGTCAGTATGTGCAGTTTTAGACATTTTCATGTGTGCTCATATCTTTAAACATTCAGAATTAATCACAAACCATGGTGATTGTACCTCACTATGAGGCACGCTTGCTATGGTTTGGTTTCATGGCTTTGCCTAACGCTTTCTTAATCACAATAACTCCACCAATTCCCACCTTCACTGATCTTTGTGTGTGTTTTATGGCTACTTGCTTCCCAAAAAAGCACTAATTTTGTATGAAAAAAATAAGTTAATATGCATACTCCACATAAATGGATTCACAATATTACCTATACATCCAATTTACATTCTTTTCTCCTGAAAGCATTTCATATTTCAATTGCTTGACACAAGCTATTGACTGCAGAAGTGAAAGAACATAAAACAGTTCATTCTACACCTCCAACTGCCTGAGAGAGAAAAATAGTCTTCCAGTTGTATACATTTGTTCCTGCCAGAGGATTTGGCATGCAGGTACTTTACTGCAAAAGAACCACCCTTCAATGCAGCAGCATGATGTATGAACACAAACTGGCCACAATTTGTGTCATCAAGCTCCTTGATCTATTACAATTAGATTTTCTTTTTTTCCTTCAGAACAGGTCACCTTAGCCTCAGTTAAAATCCTGACAGCAGCCATTACAAAATAAATCAACCTATAAATGGAATGAAACTTTGTGTAAGTGCAGTAAGCAGGAATAACAACCGGGCATGTTGAGCACAAAGAAATGGTTATAGGCAGTCCTCTTTAAAAAGGTGTGGCACAAGTTAAGGACAACTACCGCACAGTTTAAAAAACCATGAAAATAAATTTCTTAATACTGTACACTGAAAATCTTCACATTTCATGGTTGATCAGCAGTCTCTGTGACTGGATCTTTTGAAGGGCACGTAGATGAGCGGGGATCCATGGCTGAGTGCATTAGAGGAATATAAACATCATCCATGTTTGGCATGACAAAAATTTTCTGTGAAATTAAGGCAAAATTAAATGCAACTTGGTTTAGTATGTCATTCAACATTTTTGGATTTCTGATTAGCATAATTCAAAAGTAAGTAGCATACTTAAAATCAATTTTGGTTTCCCTGGGTTGGCCAGAATTTAATGTAATTTGTATATGCAAACTCTGCAGTGCCTACTAGCCACAATAGTTTGACTAATATGTGACACTGCACCCCAAATTCTTCATCGTGATTATTATATGATTATAGCATAATTATGGTGTATTTTATGCAAGACGAGTCATGTGAGGTGTCATTGGAAAAGTTATGATTTGCCAGATATGATTATCCTATTTGTATGCATGTATCATCTTTGTATCTAAAGTTAGGAATATTGACTATGTATCTATATTTCAATTGTGCTTACTCTGGGTGACACTCACAACTAGCCTTTCTGGTACACCAATGAAAAAGACAGAAAGTGCTGATGGTCCATCAGCAAAGACAATGGACCCTGGAAGAGCTTAACCTTCCTGTGAACATTCCAGACAGCCTGTAAGTAATGGCTGCTATGACTATACAAGGATATGTGACCAGGCCACATGATTCTGGACTCCATCTAGGGATGCCAGTACTTTTCCACAAACCAGTCTGAGAACCAAGTTTTGAAACAAAGGGTTCCTGCCATATGCTAAAGCTACACAAGGCAGGGAGTGACATCTGTTGTTCTTCACTCCCCACTCAGAAAGATTCCCAGAAACACCTGAGGAACAAGGACTGAACTGGGGGAAGTGCTCGACCCAGGCTAAAGGGATTTCTAGCCTGTGTATGAAGACCTGAGAAACCCAAGCTGTAAAGCTAATGCAGCTTGTGCCTTAAGAATCTACAAGTCTGCCTGTATCATCAGTTAGATTGGATATGAACAGCAGAGTCTCATCCTATCTAGTATATAAAGCTTAGGTTACGTTTTTGTTTATTTGCTGGGTAATCTGCTTTGATCTGTTTGCCATCACTTATAATCACTAAAATCTATCTTTTGTAGTTAATACATTTATTTTATGTTTTAATCTAAACCAGTGAGTTTGGAGTGAAATGCATGGGAATCTTAGCTCAGAGATCAGAGGGGTAGCCGTGTTAGTCTGGATGTGTAAAAGCAGCGAAGATTCTTTGCTGCTTTAGCTCAGAGAGGCTGTTGCATATTCCTCTCCACATGGGGGAGGGCGGGGAGGAGGCAGGCGAGGGGAGCAAACTATGAGCTTACGCTATACAGCGCAAGACGGTATAATTTGGGGTTTATACTCCAGAGGGGGTGCGTGCCTGGGGAGCTGAGTTACCTTGGCTTTTGCCTTTCTACTGTTGGTTCATGCAGTGGCTAGTCAAAGAGCCTGCATCTAACTGCCGCTGTGTGTGTCCTCCGTACCTATGTTTATGCTGGTGGAAGTGTATGACTGGGAGCGGGTCTGCAGCTTGTCACAGCTGCACACTGTGTGGGAGAACCCAGGCTGGTGGGTCAGAGGGCTCAGCAGTACCCCAGTTCCAGGTGGCACCTTGGGGGGAACCCGTCACAGTATAAACCACATAATTGAAGATGAAACGTTAGGAAGTGCTGAGATCCCTGCACATTTCATTCAACTCAATAAAGAGCTACAGGGAAGTGCCTGTTTCCATCACCCTCAGCATGTGTCTCATTGTAGTTCCCTTCAAGCAGAATTCAAGGTGGCAATTTTGATCTAGCCAGTCTGCTTGATAGGTTTGCCTCATAGATAGTCAAGAGACCCCACTCTTTCGATCCTTCTGGAAATTTATTTAAGTTGGGGTGATCAGTTGGCCAGATTTTCAGCAGTGCTCAGCACTAGCAGCTCTCACAGAACAGGAGAACTGCTGGATGTTGACCACTTGGCAAATTGAAAATCTGTACTTCTCTTATGTCTGCACTAGGAATTAAGGGAACAATTTTGAACTGTAACCTCTGTTAGTTAAATGAAAAATGTCTTTAAAGTTATTAAAGAAACATACCTGAAACTCCTGTTCCAGTTTCTTTTCTATCCAGTCAGTCACATGAACCAAAGTCACTTCTCTCTCACCGAGCTTTGGCCGAGCTTTTAACTCTAGATAGGGAGGTCTTCGGAAACCGTACCTCAAAAGCGCGCACACACACAAAGAGGAGAGAGTTTTTTTTATTGTGACTATCTCTTGAAGGAAATGCTTGAAAATATTAACTGTAAATGGAATTCAAATTTTGACAATAGCGCCTGTCACCACTCTAGTTTATAAATATTAATTCCTATTGCATCTTTCACAATACATTCCAGCTGAGTGTCTAAGCTTTTCTTGTTCTTCTCGAACTATTTTGCATATGAAATGCTCTGCAGTTTGCAGAGGAAGGTTCTACAGATACTAGAGTTTCTGACATGATGGCACACACATTTTGTAGCAAAACATTTCAAAGACACTGGGCAAGAGAAGAAAGGATCACACTGATTTTTATTTTATTTTACAGCATTGTCATGAGCCTGGGCACCGGGACCTCCAAGCTACGTACAGTAACTACGTACAGTAACTGGGCACCGGGACCCTCCAAGCTACGTACAGTAACTATGTACAGTAACTGGGCACCGGGACCCTCCAAGCTACGTACAGTAACTAAGCTAACAAAGTATTACAACTATAACTATAACTAGAGAAGTATTATAATGGGTGAATCGCTAGGGAAGTGGAGAAAGGCTAAGCCGTGCTCCACTGTTCCAACGACCGACATGGGCGGTAAGAAGGAACTGAGGAGCGGATGGGTCGGCAGGGGTATATGTTCGGTGCCATAACGGTGCCACGCCAGGGGGCGCCCAGCCGACCCGCCAGGTGTTGCTAGGGTAGAAAATCTTCTGACGAACGTGCACACGGCGCGCGCACACCTAACTGGAATGGATATGAGCAAGCACTCGAAGAAGAAATAAAAGTACCCAGTGTCTTTTATAAGGGAAATTAGTAGCACAAGTGAAAAATGACAGTTAAAAATTTCAATTTCTATTTTGCTTTACTACACTTACCATATTCTGTCAGTAGGTGGTGGTGGAATGTTAACTGTTAGTGTTCCTTTACACTCTTGTACTTCAACAGTTAACAGTAGTGGAGTATTGGAGACCTCTTCAATCTTCTTTTTAATGAACTCAGTTTCTGTTGCTTTCTGAAAATATTTTGACTTGGTAATTTTATCCACAATCCTCATGATCTTACTTGTCCGATGTCCTCCAACATACCTTCATATGTAGAATAAGAAAAATACATAATCAAAATGATGCTCCCAGAAATTATCTAGTTTTCCTAAAAATGTCTATCTCTGCATGCTCCATGAAGGAACAGCACAGCAGGAGCTATAGGCTGTAAAAACAATGATCTGACACTAAAAGCTTTGGAATAAAATGAAGAAAAATGTAGGCTGAATGCCAGGGAAAAGGTGTGTGGTGGAAGCCTCAGCAGTTGAGAAACGTAAAGCAAGGCATGCTAAAAGCACTCCTCCAAAAAAATTCTTTTATACATATGCTGGGATTTTCAAGGGGATCTAATAAAATTAGATGCCTAGCTCCTTTAGAACCCTCAAAATCTCAGTGATAGTTTAGGGAACAATCCTACACTATCTGGAATAGACTAGGCCACATTTTCAGCGGTATTCAGGTGCCTACTGGAGTTTTCAAAACAGACCCTAAGTGCCTAACTATTTTAATTTCAATGGGAGTTAGGTGCCCAGATGCGTTTGAAAATCCTAGTAGGTGCCTAAACACCTTTGAAAATCTGGCCCTAGGTGACTTAAGAGGTCTTTTCCATCTTGACTGCCCAAACAACTTACAGTTTTTTCCTGGGTGTCTTGCATAGGGTCAACTAGAGGGGGCCCAATTCTATTTGCAGCCTTTGGGCAGTACGGCAACACAAAAAAGCTACAATTTTCTATGACTATCAACAATTTTATTTGCTAAATTATTTATAGATTTTCTGTGAAGTCATGGTGATTTGCAAGGTCTTCAATAAAAGTCCTAAACACAGATTCACACTGATGTGTCCAGGCAATGCCTGTCAGAGTCTGCACCCAGCACAAACACCGTGCTGGTTACAAGTGACTAGAGGCTCTTCTATCTAGTCCAAGTGCATCTCCTTTCCAGATGGCACTAAAAGCATGACAATTTTTTTAAATGGCTAAAGATGCTTACAGAACCGTTAACAGTAAGTTAGCATGATGTGTGCAAATTTGTATATCACCATCTTAACAAAAATTGTCAGGAGACAGATGCATTGAAGCATGTGCACATACATCTTGAGCTCAAACACCATGTTTCAGCTGTTTAATGCAGTGTGTTTAATTATAGGACCAAGGAGGAAAGAAGAACCAGGCAGTAGAAGCAGCAAGGCTCCAGGAACTGTTACCTGCACATATGCAGAAAGACTGTTTTTTCCCCCACTACAACTGAGTCTAGATGTGATGGTAGCAAAACACTTTGTTGTAAGGACAAAGTAAATCTCTACTTCCTTCTACACCTAGCACATCTAGGAATGCAAGCACTGCATGAAAGTCATAAGGAGGGCATCTTCCACATTCATGCAGTGCCCAGGTCATCCACTGAATGAGATGGTCCTGACAGAACCTAGCAACAGATGAAAGACAATGACTTCCTCTCTACAACACATGCAACTAATAATTCATGAATTTATTCAAGTTCCTTTCTCCCAGGCACTAATATCTATTAACACAATGGGCCAGTTCTCAACTGGTATAAAACCGATGTATCTCCATTAATTTCAATACCTTGATTTATACCAACTGTAGATCTAGCCCAAACAGAAATAGAGAGTTATCCATTCATTGGATACTATAGTGGCAATGGTGCAAACTCTCAAAGGCATGAAAGAGAGTTAGGTGGCCAAGCAGAATTTCATTCTACATTTACATAAAAGTACAGATCACATATAATTAACATTGCCAAAAGAATAAAAAGGGAAAACAAAATTTGTAAAAATATAAAAGATATTACATATAAATAATTCTGACAGACCACCATATACAAATTAAATAGATTTGCCTGATAAAAACATACACTTTGGAGAACTACTGCACAGTCAAGCTACTCTAAAAGCCACTGAAGAGAAAATAAGTGACAGTGATCAAGAGAAGCTACGACTCAAATCCTATGCACTTAAGCATCAAGTTTAGACATTCCTAAACTCTAAAGGCACAGGTTCAAATCCTAACAAAGGTGACCTAGTCTTTCAGCCTCTCAAGGTATTTAAGACAGCTGTGGTTTTAGCTGGTGGTTTAAGCACAATGCTGGGAGTTCTATTCCTGGCTCTGCCACTGAGTGAGTCATCTTAGGCATATGCCTTGTCTACGCTGCAGGTGAAATTCGATCTAAGCTACACAATTTGAGTTATGTGAATAGTGTAACTCAGATCGACGTAGCTTAGACCTACTTACTGCGGGGTCCACACTACACAAAATCAACGGGAGATGCTTTCCTGTCGACTCCCCCTACTCTTCTTGATCCAGTGGAGTACAGGGGTCGACAGGAGAGTGACCTGCAGTCAATTTAGCAGGTCTTCACTAAACCTGCTAAATCGCCTGCCGATGCATCGCTTGTCGATCCCTCATTAAGTGTAGACAAGCCCATTGAAACTTTAAAGTAACTTGGTGAAGTCACCACATCTGTAACATGAGACAGGGACATTTAGTTGTCTTTAAAATCTGCAGATAAGTTACAGAAGTATCAGATGATATAAACTGAGCACTACGCAGTTCACTCTGCAAAGATCTTTTGCACAATACATTAAAACTAAGCTCCTGTCTTTTCTGCTATGATAACTTGCAAGAGTAGCTATTTGTTTTGGTCAATATTTCCCTTTCTTCCTTTATTGTGTAGTATGCTACCTGACTGTCCCCCTCCATTGCAGAAGTGGCTGCTTTTCAGGTGTGCTATTGGATGGACATACATACACATAAGCGACGCCCTTTCCCATGACAAGTACTATAGTGGAACAGAACATGAAAGGTTGTCATAATCCTTCAGCTGGAAAACACGTTTAAAAAAACAACAGGCAAATGTCTCACCCTTCTGCACCAAGAGTCAGCTGCTTCTCTCCTCCCATCACCTCAGGAGCATCATCCTCCTCTGAAGACCCAGCACTAGAAGACTCCTCATCACTGTCTGCAAGGCAATATGCCCTTGGCCTGAAACTGAAAGAGGCAGACAACAATTTCCATATGAAACTTGACATTAACACCCATTCACTGTGGGTAGCTCTTTTGGTGCCTTATATATTTATACTGAACTGTCTGTAATCCCTCCCACTCCCTTTCCTTAACTATCCAAAGAGATAAAGTAAAACAAACAAACAAACAAACGCACACTGAGATTGGTTGCAGAATTCTTGAATTAAATATACATGACTATTTACACAGAAGCCTGTTCTTCTTCAGTAAAGCTGAATCCTGCATGAAATGAGAGAGTATTGTACGGCAAGACAGAGAACAGAATGGCTATTTTGCATGCCACCTAACAGAATGGAAGATGGCTTGAAATATGTTTGCAGACACATTCTTGTTAGTGTTAGTTGCTTTCCAAAAGGTTTGAACAAAATGAAGAATGTCAAAAGTTTTTAAAAACAAACAAACCCAAACATGAGTTTTAAAATGATACAGCTGCATATTGTGCTGAACAAGTGGATTTATATTGAATGCCAACATAGGACTCTATTCAACACAAATTTTGACTAAGGGTTCCGGGATGGGAAGTTTTAGTTTTTATTTTGGAGATAAAAGCATACTCTGCCATGCCAGGTATGGTGTTTATGTTTCACATATGTACACAAGCTATTATCCCTGGTCACTACCAGGGTCACATGGGTCCTTTGTGTCTATCTACCATAATTGTTGTGGGATGCCAGATTTAGAAACCATGTGTAAAGTGGTGTAAATTACAAACTGGTAGGTGCATGTAGAGGAGGCTACCTGATTTTAAGAGAATCTGAGTGAAATCTACATACTGAAGGACCAGATGGTGGTTTAAGGGAAAGTGTCCTGCCCACACAGTTTAACTCACCCCCTCCTGTTGGCTGCTTTTCTTCCTATACCTCATCTCTTCTGGCCCCTACCTGGGCAAGTTGTACAAATTCAGGCTCTCTTACAGCACATACACCCACTTACTGATGTGCAACTTATAGCATCTTACATATTCTTTTTTAATTGAAATCTGTGCAAAGCAAAGTGTTGTGCACACTGTTGGTACTTAAGATATACAACCTCTCATTTTAGGTGAGAAAGTCTACAATCATTAGTTATGAAGACAATACCTCCTCTATAAAAACTCATAGATCTTAGTGCAGTGGTTCTCAAACTTTTGTACTGGCGACCCTTTCACATAGCACACCTTTGAGTGCGACTCCCCCTTATAAATTAAAAACACTTTTTATATATTTAACACCATTATAAATGCTGGAGGCAAAGCATGGTTTGGGGGTGGAGCCTGACAGCTCGCGACCCCCTGAGGGGTCCTGACCCCCAGTTTGAGAACCCCTGCCTTAGTGGGTGTTAAAAAAAGAAGGAAAGAAAGACTAAATGGGAATTTCAAGGGACAATGGCCCTGATTCTCCATTGGCCTCTAAATAATGTATTCATACACATTCAAAATTGAATATAAGTGATTACACAAGGTGCAGGGCACTGGAGAATCAGGTCCCAAGGCTCTGTCTACATCAAGGAAACCTGCAGTGTTGTAATTAATTGGTGTGGTTACATTAGTAATTTGTATCATTGCAGCTACAGTTGATATAGCTAGATGGGTATAAATTTCCCTAATGCAAGTTTAAAAGGGAAGGGTAAGAAAGGTATTTTGCTGCTGGGCAAAAAGAAAAATGATTCTAAGTACTAAAATTCCTTATAAAAGTATTTTGTAGAATTCCCTGCATCTCACCCTAGCTGGGGACAATCTCCAGTTGGTCTCTTTGTGGCACACATTTCCCGCCCTATGGGGAAATGGTTCTGCAGGCTGGTCAAGTTGTAGCTCATTGTGCCAGTGAGGCACAGGAATCTGGTCAGTGACCTGGTGTATACGGCAGTAGTGTAATTTCTGCTGAAGAGAGTCCATCATGGATTAAGAGGAGCAGAGGTAGTGGAGCAAAGAGGTTACTCACTTTGTACAATAACTGCAGTTCTTCAAGATGTATCCCCCAATGGGTGCTCCGCTTCGTATGCTCATGTGCCTCCTAAGCCTTTGATAGGAGATTTTCAGTTATCAGCATCCATTTGGCGCATGCTTGCATCCTTTGCCTCCTTGTGCAAGGTAACAAGGCTACACAGAGATGCGCAGGCAAACTGCATTCAGTTACTTATTCATTCAAAACATTCCCTATGGAACAGTCTGAAGCAGAGGGGAAGGAGAGTGGGTACTGGAGCACCCATAGGGGGACACATCTCAAAGAGCCAGTTACTGCACCAAGTGAGTAACCTCCTCCCATGGGTGCTCCATTTCAGATGGCTTCCAAGCAGTATCCCCAGATGGAGGATGGAGTTTTGAGCTGAGTCCAGAATTGAAGACAGTACCGCAGAACCAAGTACCACATCAGATCTGACAGCATGGATCAGGGCATAATGTTTCAAAAATGTATGTATTGAAGCCTGTGTAGTGGCCCTACATATGTCAGATACTGGTACATTCTTCAGTAATGCCGGAGACATTACCTGAGACCTGGTTGATTGTGCTATCACTCTTTTGGGGTGAGGGGGAATGTCCACAGCATCATAAGTGATAATACATCTCAATATCCATCTCAATAGTTTCTGACTAGAGACTGAGAAATCCAGGGGATCTACCTACAAAGGAAATGAAGAGCCTAGATGACTTCCTAAATGTCTTGGTTCCCTTCTATCATCCATGATACATAAATAGGATTCTTGTAGAGAACTGTGTGGCTTCAGGGAAAACCCTGGTAGATGAATGAATTAAGGTGGAACTCTGACAGAATCTTGGGTAAGAATTTAGGGTGTGGGCATGAAGAGACCTGGTCTATAAAGAACACTGTAAAGGGACAATCTGCTGTCAAGCCCCCAATCTTCCTGATCCTACTGGTCTAGGTGATAGTTACTAAAATGACCATCTTAACAGACAAATGCAACAGAAAACATGTTGTCATTGGTTTGAATGGAGGTCTCATAAGGTAACTGAATACCAAGTTGAGATCCCAGGTCGGGGTAGTGTCCCTAATCTGTAGACAGAGATTCTCCAAACCTTTAATAAACCTAGATGATACCAGATGTGCAAATATGGTGTATCCTTCCATTGGAGGATGAAAGGCTGATACTGTGGCTAAATCAACCTTAACTGAACTAATACATAACCCCAATTTTTTTAGATCCAACAAATAATCCAGGAAGACTGAAAGCTGCGTCAAATCAGGCAGAAGGCAGCGACACCACCACCAATGGAATAATCTCTTCCATTTCTGCACATAAACAGTGTGGATTGATCTCCTTCTACTATTAAGTAACACTTGTACTTCTGTAGAGCAGGAGGATTCTAACCCCATGAACCAACAAGAAGCTATGTCCTGAGGCGGAAAACCACTAGGTTGGGATGAAGCATGCGACCTGCATGTTGTGACAGGAGATGAAGACCGGTCAGGACCCTGAACAAAGGTTGGACACATAGGTGAAGCAGGTAATGGTACCACTACTCTCACTCTTTATGTAAATTAACTATACTGACCACTACAAAATATTAGAAAAGCCAAAGCATGCTCAAGGCAGACATGCTATGGTTCTACGTGAAGCCAAGGTGGCTGAGAAGAAACTAAGGACCATTTGCTTGCGTATCCCTATATTGCCTCGGTATTCAGCATAAGGAGGCATACTATGTATGAGCAGGCCAAGCAGACACTGCTAACTGAAAATCTCTGATCAACGGCTTGAGAGGCATGCGCACCTGAAGTGGAGCACCCAGAGGGAAACTACTTGAAGAATAATCTTAATCAGGATACAAAATATTACACAATAGCAACTAATTCCTGGACTCAATTTTTTGACTAATTTTGTGCTTACATGCGAACCAAATCTTTTCGCAACAGATTCAAGTTAGGGAAGGATATGAGTGAATACACTTTGACATTAATATATCTCTTGTAATGCAAGAGCAAGAGAGTTTTAAGCAGTTATAAAACAAACATTTCAGGCAAGAGGGGATTACCCAGGATTGTAATTTTAGTTGTGTAATATTTCACAGCTTGTTAAGATTGCAATTTATAGCTGGGTTTTCTTTCAGTTTGTTCTTGTGGTTTTGTTCTCATGTTTCCCTTTTTCAAAGGAACCAGGCAGAACACTGATTGAAGCCATTGTCACTGCCAATATAAGTGGGCAGAGGAAGATGTTTAGATTGGTGGGACTCCATACAGTAACCTTAAGGACAGTTCAAGTACAATTCACCAGTACACAGCATTCTTCCCTAAGAGTACGCGTAAAGAATGAGGGCAATAATCTCAAATTCCTTTTTAACTAGCAAGGATCCAAGTTCTGAGGTTTGGATTTGACCTTCCTCAAACATTTCTTTGTAGGTACAACCCCACTGTAGCTCCCTGCTTCTATCAGAGCACCCAAAAGTGATGCATACCAAGTGCTTCTACACCAAGGCTGAAAGAGGTCACTCTCAATAGTCCCAGTGACCTAAAATAATCCCACAACTGTGAGGCTACCAGCCAAGACATCAGCAAGTCCTTTCTGCATTAAATTAAGTGACATCAAAGACTACCTCCAATCTCAGTATATGATGAGCGGATCACACTACATGATCACAACAGAAGGGAGTGTCATTCTCAAAGTACCTTCTTGTGCTGACTGCATGGGATTTTACTGAACTGCCACTTGTACCCTGTATTATGTAGTATACTACAATTAAGAGAATTATTGTGTGTAGGAGACTGCATTGCATTTCTAAATGTAGATTAGCTTGCCTGTATTTGCATATATAAATCTCTGGGATGCTGTCCGAGACCTGCTACAGCCATTTGTTTATAGAAGTGCTGTTTCACATTTTACTCACTGGCAATGTCTCAGAGTTGCATTTTGTGTTTGAGTGCTCTCCAGCAGGATAATATCCCAACACACTTCAGAGTACTGTCCAAAACATTAATGCAAGATACTGGTTTTGATAGAAAAATGCTGGACATGTTCGTTAATATGAGGGACTGAAAGCAACTTAAAGCTAACCAGTTTTGTTGCTTTTTTCAAATGAGGCAGATGTCTTTTTCCAGCTATTTGGAATGTAGGCTTTTTTGGCTATTGTAGCACCAAAGCCAATTTGGCTCAAGGCACTTCAGTAAAGATTACGTTCAGTCAACTGCCTACTCTTATTTATATATGGTCTGAACTGCTAACTGAGATTTCCCCACTTGTTTATACAAATCTCACCCATACTCAAATCAAGTACCACTTTAGCAGACAGCGAAGTGTGGTATGGGGAGACACTGACAGAATAAAGGTTTGCGTGTTAGGCAGCGTGGTCTGGCAGAATAAGCATATCGCTGGGAGCCAGGAGGTTCGAAGTTCCACTCCTGCTTTTGCCACTGACTACCTAAGATGCATTGGCAAGTCGTTTAACCTCCTGTCTCAATTTTCCCATTGTGAGGGATTACAATCTGTACAGTATTTTGGACATGTCACAATAGTAAAATTACTTGAAGAAAAGATGTTGAAAGAAAGCTTCACTCACTCAATGAGAAATATTTATGATGACTTAATTATTTATGTCTATTTCTGGTTTCCTTATAGGACTTAACCTTTCATGCCAAAAGTCAGATATCCCAGTGCTGTCTGTTAACACAAGTTCCAAGAGGTAACATTTCACCACTCAGGAAGCTTCAGTTTCCAAAGGATTTGTTGGGAAGTTTTCAATCTATCATGCTTTCTTGACATCCCTACTCAGAATGGATATGCCTTTTTCCAGTCTGTTTTGCCCAGAAGTGAGTGAGTGTCTGCGTCTCTGTGTGTGGCCAAAGAAGGGTAAAAAGGTTTTATATATAGGATAGCGACAGCAGTGTTGTGATCAAAATTTTCCCAATATGATGGACCTTCAGCCTGCTTCTCATGCTACACCGCTCTGGAAAAAACTCTACCTTGACAACTGGCCTGGGGAGAATGATTTCTTCAGCTAGGCAAGTAATATCTCACTTCTTCATAACTGTCATGGTAAAGGCAGGTGAGCAGATTAGGTCTGGGTTGGAGAATCTTTGCAAGGCCATGCTACACCATTATGTGGCTATGTTTTATTTTTAAAGTGCTTGTCAGAAATACTTGCACAACTATGGAGATAATTATATTGTAGTATGGTTATCCAAACTGAAGTAATTGAAGTCATTTTCCCCCCAAGTTATGAAATAGTTTTGCATATTACCATCTACCTTCTCCAATGAAGGGCACTGACAACGACTATCAAACTTGGATTCAGAAGAATAGAGTTCAGTTCGATTTGTCATAGCAGTTATCCTGACATAATCTGAACTAATACTTCACTGTGCTAATTTAATAGTTTTAATTAAGATGAGCTGTGCAGATCAGAACTAAACTGTGACTACTACTAAGGTTTCCATACTCTTCATATATCACATTTAATTTTCAGAAGCTTCATACAGTATCCATTGTATACAGTAAAAGCAAAAGTATACTGGAAGTGTCCATGGGTCAAACTGAATGAACATCTGGCCCTGGGCACGATGCACACTTAGGAGAGGCCATCTGAACTATAGTTTTAGTTCTAAATTCAAAGTATACATTGCCTCATTACTGATATTAACATTTACTTTCCCTGTAAATGATTGCTGTGTGAGAATTCAAATTGTAGTAAATTTAAATAAAAAAAAAGGAAGTGTGGAATCAATGTGTTTGACCACTGTATTTCAGGGACAGTTCTTTCATTGCAAGGATATAAATCCATACAAAGACAATTCTGTAGGCTTGAGGGAGGGGAAACAGAATCTCCATCTCTATACGTGTTTGTTTTTATCCAGGTGGGGGGGTGGGAGGGCAAATTATGTGGAAAAGCTCCTTTTCACATTTAGGATCACATTCTTTGTATTAGTGAGACGGATGTAAATTAACAGTAATTTATCAGACTTTGGTGGAGTTATCACACATTTTACTTTAGTAAAACAGCAGAATCCACACTGACTTCAGATTCCAGATTTATCAGAGCAACAGTGCAGAATTTGGTCATTAATACGTTTTTGTTTTATTTTCTTTTTACATCATGTCATTTAGCACGGCTATAAATCTCACTAATATACTTCAGAATGGACCAGGTTATGCCTTGAGCATGCAAATTAGCTTTCATTAAATATTAAGGGACAGTTTTAGTTATATACCAGCAAAAGCTTAGATTTGCAAGAATATTTTCTGGATTTGTTGGCAGCGGATATGCACTATCATGGAGTTTGCCTACTGTTCAGGGACTAGTGATTTCTCAGGAACTACTATGACGTTCTAGTTTGTTGCTGGAAGAGAAGAGTTACTTTGCAAATTCTAGGACCCCAGTGGCTGCTTAAAGTCTGACTTCACTACATAGCAAAACTAGCATAGGACACATGGATTTAGGAGCATTCTTAGCTTCCAAGGATTCGGAAATGGTGTTTTTATATCCAGGCTTGATAGCACTGAGACACTAGGGGGCAGCAACAGCAAAAGAGGTGGCTGAGAGCAACCTATTATCTCAGCCTCTAACTCAGTGCATTATTAAGATTTTTTCCTTCTAAACTTAAAGAAAACCCATTGAATGGTTTTATATAGCATAAAAAAGAATCAACATTCCACAGCTAAATTAGTTGGATATTTGACAAATACCACTCACCAGATAAATACAAAATCCACAGAATGATGAACCCAAACATTATAAAAAATGAAACAAATAGCACAAATACAAGTTAGATAGGATACAGTATGTAATTTCTAGCCAGTTTATCCAAGAGGCATATCTCATTTAAACATAGAAGGTAAACAGAACTGTTATATATACAAAATTGGACATGTTTATTCACACTATGCAGTAAAGTTACTGAGGAGTGTCTGAACTGTTGACATGCAGGAGGCAGCTACCCTTTCACATTCATTTGCAACATTATTTGTGTTATAGTAGCACCACATAATACCTACCAGTCTAAAGAAGAAATTGGGCAGAGTATTGATTTCTCAGGCACAAATGGGAGCGTTGTGTTTATGAAGGAAAAATGGGAAACCACTATGGACTCACCAAAGGCATATTCAGCATTTAGAATTTTGTGCATGAGATTCAAAGTCAAGTCTAATGCCTAAACGGCACATACCTAGACAGCTACAAAAGAATGGTATGTAGAACCAATCAATAGGGATGAAAACAGGTGTCAGAAAAACCTAGTCTCTACTTTCAGTTCTGCCATCTTAGGCAAGTTGCTCCACCTCTCTGATTCACTTTCCCCCCCATTTGTTAAACATTAATACTTGCCTGCTTACTTACTATACAAAAAAAATTTGAGAACTATCTAATAACTAAAAGGTCTTTGAAAATGTAACTCCATATTGGTTTATGCTCATGCAATATTTTCTAATTTAATTTCAGAATGGGGAACTACATACAAATGTGGAAACTAGTTAAACAGAAATAAAAAGGTACAGTCACAAAAGTGAAATGCCTGCAAGCTGCATGGAAACTTTTAAAAAAACACCATAAAAGAGGCTCACATTAAATCTATATCCCAAATTAAAAAACAAACAAAAAAAACAATAAAAACAGTAAGAGGACCAAAAAAATGCCACCATTCCCAAACAAAGTAAAAAGCAGTTAGAGGCAAAAATCCTTTAAAAATTGGAAGTCCTACTAAGGAAAATAAAAAGGAGCATAAACTCTGGCAAGTCAAGTGTACAAGCATAATTAGTCAGGCCAAAAAACAATCTGAAGAGCAACTAGCCAAATAAAAAAATGTTTTGCTGTTTGAGTAAGTACATCAGAAGCAGGAAGCCTGCCAAACAATCAGTGGGGACACTGGAAGATCGAGGTGCTAAAGGAGGATCCAAGGAAGATAAAACCATTGCAGAGAAACTAAATGAATTCTTTGCATCAGTCTTCACTGCAGAGGATGTGAGGGAGGTTCCCACATATGAACTGTTCTTTTTAGGTGACAAATCTGAGGAACTGTCCCAGATTGAGGTGTCAAGAGAGGCGGCTTTGGAACAAATTGGTAAGTTAAATAGGAATCAGTCACCAGGACCAGATGGTATTCGCCCAAGAGTTCAGAAGAAACTCAAGTATGAAAGTGCAGAATTATTAAGTGCGGTCCCTATCATTTAAATCAGCTTCTGTACCAGATGACTGAAGAATAGCTAATGTGACACCATATTTTAAAAAAGGCTCCAGAGGTGATCCTGGCAATTTCAGGTCTGTAAGCCAAACTTCAGTATCAAGTAAATTTGTTGAAACTACAGTAAAGAACAGAATCATCAGACACACAGATGAACACAATTTGTTGGGGGAAGAGTCAACATGGCTTTTGGAAAGGGAAATCATGCCTCACCAATCTTTGAGGGTGCCAACAAACATGTGGATATGGGTAATCCAGTGGATATAGTGTACTTGGACTTTCAGAAAGCCTTTGAAAAGGTCCCTCATCAAAGGCTCTTAAGCAAAGTAAGCAGTCATGGGATAAGAGGGAAAGTCCTCTCATGGATGAGTAACTGGTTAAAAGACAGGAAACAAAGGGTAGGAATAAATGGTCAGTTTTCAGAATGGAGAGAGAGGTAAATAGTGGTGTCTCCCAGGGATCTATATTGGGATTAGTGCTGTTCAACATATTCATAAATGATCTGGAAAAAGAGTAAACAGTGAGGTGGCAAAATTTGCAGATGATACAAAATTACTCAAGATTGCTCTCTGCTTTGGATTTAGCTAAGAGTTACAAAGGGATCTCAAACTGGGCAACAAAATGGCAGATGAAATTCAAAATGTTGATAAATGCAAAGTAATGCACAATGGAAAAAACATGATCCCATTTATACATACAAAATGATGAGATCTAAATTAGCTATTACTACTCAGGAAATAAAATCTTGGAGTCATTGTGGATAGTTCTCTGAAAACATCCGCTCAATGTGCACTGGCAGCCAAAAGAGCTAAACAAATGAGAAAGTGTTATTTACTCCTTCACTTAATATAAGAACCAGGGGTCATCCAATGAAATTAATAGGCAGCAGGTTTAAAACAAACAAAAGGAAGTATTTCTTCACACAATGCACAGTCAACTTGTGGAACTTGTTGCAGGGGATGTTGTGAAGGCCAAAACTACAATGGGGTTCAAAAAAGTACTAGATAAATCCAAAGCCTATTAGCTAAAATGTCAGGGATGCCACCCCATGCTTCAAGTGTCCATAGCCTCTGACCGCCAGAACTGAGGAGTGGATGACAGGGGATATATCACTCGATGATTGCGTGTTCTGTTCATTCCCTCTGAAACACCTGGCACTGGCCACTTGTAGAAGACTGGATAGATACTCGGCTAGATGGACCATTGGTCTGATACAGTATGGCCGTTCTTATGTTCTAATTTAGGTACACTTGGGTATCGTGCAATATTGGTGAATATGTTAATTTCACAGCAAGAATGAACAAAATTAATCTCTAGCGGGAGCCTACCAATGCCATTGGAGTTACACTGACAATGTATTTATCCAATACTAAATACTTCTATTTCACTGACTTGTCAGTGTCAAAGAAGGGAACACTGGAAGGAGACCTTAAATACGTTCAAATACCTATATTTTAGTTTATCAACATTTTTCCTTTTAGAAGTTATTTCACAATGTCACCATTTGTCTTTCTTGCAGAAAATATACAGAATAATGAAATCAGAATTTATCAGGTAATTAATGAATGAATTCAATTGATTTTTAAAATAGTCTTTTCAAATCTACTTATTGGTAATTGAAATGTCTATGTTTTAAGATTTGGGATTTTTTTTAAAAAGTATTTTGTTCTGCTTACAAAAGTTTTATAATTTTATTATTATTATTTTTAAATAGCTCCTATTTGGAGAGCATATTTATACTTTGTGTACAGACTTATCTTCAGCATTTACCGGCATCTAATGCAAGTAGAATCATAGATTATTAGGGTTGGAAGGGACCTCAGGAGGCCATCTAGTCCAACCCGCTGCTCAAAGCAGGACCAATCCCCAAATGGCCCCCTCAAGGATTGAACTCACAACTCTAGGTTTAGCAGGCCAATGCTCAAACCACTAAGACATCTTAAGATCAAAATCTATTGTCTAAACATAATGAAGAACTGATATAATAAAGTATATTATCTTGTTATAAAAAATTAGTTTATGAAGATAATAAAATGTCAATAAATAGAAGTAATTGCCTGGTTCCAAATGTTATTACACACTTAAGGCCAAATTCAGCCCTCAGATACAAACATCAACTTTCACTAATCTAGAATTGAACTGCAGTAATATCTGAGGGTAGAATTAGCCCTGCTTTTCTAAACACAGGTCTGGTTTCTTTCTTGGGCAGTAATATCTTACCCTTCTTTGCCAATCTCTCCAACTTTCAGTGCTTCACCAAGAGGCTCTTTACCAAGTTTGGTCAAATTCATTTTGGTCTCGAGGGTCATTAGAAAAGACCCGTTGTAGGACATTTCCAAATCAATCCAAAGTCCTAGAATTGTTAATAAAAAAATTAAATTTTTTATAACGTGACATTGCAACTTAGAGAAACTTACACAATCATTTTATACTAAAGTGATGTCAAGCTAGAAATAATTTTAGAACAAAAGCGTTCATATGGTTACTAATACGACCAGAGATTTTTGAAAATAGAAAGTAAGATATTTTAAAAATATTTTCCAACCACTTGTGCTGTTTACTTTCACATTTCACTCCGCTTGGACAGTCCAGGTAATGAAGATGTGTCAGTTATGCTATGTGGCGAGCCCGCACTACCACAATGCCATTATGGTTCAACTTCCAAAACTTTGGGGCATTGTTTTATACATGAGTATAAGATTAAATTAAATTGGTTTGAATCCCTGGACTAGTTGATCTTTTTAAACATTATATCCCAAGGCTACCAAATGAAGACTTGTCAAAACCCTTCTGCTGTCAGCCATGACTTGTTGAGGTAATATATGAATGCTCAATCACTTTTAACTTAAATTTAACTTTTTCCTGAGGTCTAACTCCAAATATATCACTCTTGAAAGTTGCTGTATAAGTGTAATGCTTAACTTGCACTTTCAATCATCTGACTGTCATTCACTTTGTACAGGTGGCCTCTTACCACAGTGACCAAGAAAATTTCTGGAGACGTGGATGTGTGTCCCTATCCCTTATCAGTGACACATCCTTGCTCCTAAATGCAACTGTGCTGTTTCTCCTCCTGTGAAGCATGAAGTGATCATCAAATGTGAAGAACTATAGGTCATCTGTGATATGGAAAGTAGAGATACACAGGTGCCACTGAACATGCTATAGAGAAATGCTCCATTTTCACAAATGAGAAACTCTAGGACCTGAACAAAAACTGCCATCCCATCATAGAAACCATTTAGAAAAATTTTGCAACTCAACATTTATTCTGAACTCCAACTGCAGTGGAATCCCTGACAGCTAAGGGTACAGTCCCCATCTGGTCAGCTTCACGCAACAGCCTCATTTCCTGTACCAGAGACCCATTATTCTTGGGAACATGAGGAGCCATTGGGTGGTCAGAGGCATGAAACCTCTAATGTGATCTGGAGTTTCACTGGAATAAAGGTTCAGTATCCTCCCCCCCCAGAAAGAAGCAGATGGAGAATCTCCTGGATGGACCCTACTCTTTTGAGGCACTAAACAACTAGCAATTCAGGGAAGACTAGCTTCAAGTTATGTGCATGTATAAACTTCCAGTAGTCCACATTCCTGCTGTACCCCCACTTCAATGGTTTGATAAAATACCAAAACAATTAAATTACTAGTGAAGTTCTAGTTCTATTGTGGCACTCAGAAATCTATACAATATCATCATAATCAACATTAAATAATGAAACTGCCTATAAGTTAGACAATCACTCCCTCTACTGGCTCTATAGGGTCACAATCCTTTTTAAACCACTGTAAAAAATGAGGGGGGAAGACCCTCTGATACATCCTCTGCAAGGGAAGAAGAGTGCCACACACCTTCTTGAATGGCAAGATAGAGCCCCTCAGAGAAGGTATCAAAAAGTCTCATATTGCATGATCTTACCCAAACAATCCTTGATATATGACTTCTAAATATTCACATTAAGGCTTCATAATACAAAAAATAATTCTTCTTTTAACATCCTTATTTCCTCTATTAATTTACCTTATGTGAATAATAATGAACACTCTCCTGCTGCAGTGCTCTAATGTACTGAAGACCAATATGAATATATTTCAAATATATTAAAAAAAACAACTGCTCTCTTAAAATTCAAACAAAACCTTTTGAAGAGACTGAATACAAAAAGTTCAGATCTATGTTTTCAGAAGTGATTAGTGATTTTAGGTGTCCAATCTGGGGCTTTTTAAGGTCTCTCAATGTACAGAGAGCAGGTGCTCAACACTCAATAAAATCAGGTCCCTTTTAAGTGTCTCAAGTTGGGCAACCAAAATTGATCCACTGAGAACACTAGTCACTTTTGAAAATTCAGGCCTATGTGAATGCAAAGTATTTATGGTTCTCTTTTCTGCAAACACACATAAGCAAAACTGAAATGCCATATACCACAAATTCCAGGATGCAGGCCACTCAGTATACCAAGTCTGCTATCATCATACAGTTATAAATAATTCTGAAGGCAAATTATCTTTAGTCTCCTCATTTACTAATATAAAACTTTTCTACAATTCAGATGAACGTGAGTTGACTGTTTCACATTATGTTTCTAAACAAGGAAACAAATGCCAATTTATGCAGAATTTCCCTCTCTGCTTTCTGCTGGTGAAATTAAAGACGGCATTGGGAACCAGATATCACAGGTCTGAACAGCTGAGACCAACTCTTTTTGTAATCAGTGAGTCAGCATGCTCCAAACTTCAATGATGTTTTAACAATAGATTAAATTAAGCTAAGGAAACAATTCAATCATATTACTGAGAGAAAGGATGTTCTCTTCTACTCAGGGTAACTGGTTTGTTAGTATTAATAAATAAATAAATAAATAGCTGCTCCCCTCCCGCCCCCACACGTCATGGTACAATTTAGTCATCAAGTTGTCTGTGGCCTAACCTTGATTAAGATACAGTAACACCACAGCACATCTTATCAAGTTATAGTTATAGTAACACAAGCACTGTTTAAATTAAAAAGCTGCTTTCTTTGTCAAGGTCCGTAATTGCTCAAATGATGAAAGCCACATGAGCAGAATGTCTGTTTCTTGAAGTCAAGCATTAGTGGAAATTTGTTGTTTGTGAGGCTCTGAGAGTTCTTCAAATATTGTACATCACTGCATTTTTAAGATCCAAAGCAGACTACATGAAGTAGCCTCAAACAGCAGAAAACCACAGCATTTAATTCAGAACTGCAATTTTGATTGAGAAAGTAGTCTAAATTACCTTTATGCTAAGGAACTTACTCACAAGTAAGTTCACATTGCTTATGCAAAAATAAAAATAATTTTCCAATGATTGTTGACATATATCCCCTTAAAAATTAGAGCCAAAAGAGAATTAAATAAGGTTATTGCAGTGGCTCCATGTTTATTACTAGAATCAATAAAATGCAGGAACTAAAACATCACCTAATTGGACAATGACTGCAATTACAAGTAGGGCTGGCTCCAGGCACCAGCGCACCAAGCGCGTGCTTGGGGCGGCATGCCACAGGGGGGCGCTATTTCGGTTGCCGGGAGGGCAGCAGGCGGCTCCAGTGGACCTCCCACAGGCGTGCCTGAGGAGGGTCCGCTGCTCCCGCAGCTCCAGTGGAGCATCCGCAGCCACGCCTGCAGGAAATCCACCGGAGCCGCGGGACCAGCGAGCGGCAGAGCGCCCCCGCGGCATGCCACTGTGCTTGGGGCAGCGAAATGGCTAGAGCAAGTCCTGATTATGGTAGGATTCATAATCCTTGTAAACACTTGTCTGCTGTAACTAGTCTGTAAACAAGAAACTGAAAAGAGTAGTTTTACTGAATGGTAGCATTGTTGTAAATACAAAAGTAAACCAAAACACACAGCAATCTCATAAAACTTGTCTCCTGACTTTTAAATGTGATGTATTTATTACAAAGATAAGAACACAGAACTGAAGTACTAAGTCAGAACTGGCAGCCAAAACAAATTCTTTATAATTCAAACATGCACTTCCAGAATAAAAATTCTTAGAAACCAATTAAAAAAGTTGTTGAATCTCACTATCAGTGAATCTGTCTACAAAATCTTAGAATAAAGTTTAATATACTGGAGCAGTGAATGCAGTTTTATTTGTTTTTAATCAAGGTTGGGTGTAATATGTAATTTTTTATCTGTTCAGTTATTTCTGTTAAAAGTCACAGTAATGCTGATGGGTTTTGTATACTAACTGCTTTCAGCTTCCAGACATGGGCATCATTTCAGAAAAAATTGGATGGTGGGAGAAAGAGGACAAAATAGTGCCAGCATAGAGAACATTATATTATATTCTGTAAAGCTGGCAGAGGATTAGAAGACATAATGGAACATATACACCTGTGAAATGTCTGAAGGGGGGAGGGAAACCAAGATGGGAGGGGGCGGGGAAATTCCCCTCCCCTGCCCTTGCTCTACAGTAAATGATGCTCTTACTTGCACATACTGGGGATAAACCTGCCTCTTGTGGGGACCAGTATCAGCAGAGCGCAATTTTCATTGCACAAAATATAAAGCTTATTGCCAATATACTTTTACGAGAGTTTTTTGCATCTTTACTGGAGAGGACAGGCAAACATCTGCCACTAGACTGGATAGCTAGATCACAACATGTTTTGCAGTCTAAATTCTTCCCTAATTTATATGTGCGTCCCACATTGAAATCAATAGAATTACAAAAGCAGTAAATCAAGATACAACTACTAGAGATTCAAGTATACAGTCTGCCTTCTACATGTGGAATAGAACTGATGATAAAAGTATTTAAAGTAACGTTACTTTAAAAACAGATATTTTTAAATACACAAAAACAGTTCAGTGAAAAATGTCAAAAATTTATACAGAGTGTTCTTAAACAATACCCAACCATCATTCACAGTTTTCTGATTACATTTTCCGCCCAGCTGATCTGGCTCAATTATTTTCAGTTCTGTGAAGTTAGCCCTTAATGACTTTAACCAGTTTTAGCCACCCTACTACTTAAGTCAATAATAGTATTTTGACTGCAAAAGGCTGATACTTGTACACGTGATTTCTGACCATGGTATAATCACTGATTCCGATGCTATTTCAACTGCTATAAAAGCAAAATTATAAACAGAATTATGCAAGTCTCTGGTACCGAAGAATACAAGAAGCAATATGTTCATCATATGCAACTACTGCTGGGCGTGTCTTAGTAGGGCACATCTAAAATTGCTTCACTTCTAATGAAGAATCAATGCTAGAGGGTTCCCCAGGGCTTTATTAGCGACATAAGCAGAAAAGCAAAGGAGCTAATAATGTCAACCTATTTCTGTCAAAAGACATGCCAGATAGAAATGCCTAACTAAGCAGACAAAAAAAAAAAAAAAAAAATAGTAATAGAAACTACTACAAATGGGAAACCAGAGATAATTACCACCTATAAGTGTGGCTTAATTTTGATAGAAAAATATCAGACCATAAAGTTGTCTACTAAATTTACTTCTTTCAAAATATTTTCAAGTTTTAAAAGAAATAAGATCCCACAACCGGGGAAAAACTACTAAAAAACAATGGAGAACTTAATCAGCAATATTACTTTTTAACAGAAATAGGATCACAAATGAATTGTAACTAGGGGAAAAGCAATATGTTCCCATCCCCAGATAATCTGGGATGCAATAAAGAATTTCCCCTTGAAATTCTATTTCCATCAGGGAAAAAAGGTTCCATTTCCAACAGTAGTGAAATTATTTGCTGTCTTAGAACAAAAACTAAGTTAAATGAAAAAATGGACTTTACTAAAACTCTATATGGTGCACTCACAGTGTGCAAGGTATTTTACAGGCAAGTTTCCAGCCCCCTAAAGAGTTTATAATACAGGAAGATGATGCACAGATAGTGCAGGTGGTGTTTGGATGCAACAAACTGCGTTGATTCAATGGTGGTGATTAGTATGCTCCTGGATAGCTCCATGACAGATTTTAGAAAATCTTAAAACTAAACAAAACTATTTTGCTCACACATCTGAGAAGGACATTAGAGCTTATAGGCCTTCTTGCGTCCTTCACTGATTTGAGAAAACAGAATTTTTAGTGTCATCCATAAAGTGTGTGTATGGCATTAACCAAAAGTGTTACAATTTTCAGTGAGGGTCAATTATTGCAAAACTTGGTCTGATATCATAGAGTTTGCACTAAGTTAATTCGATTAATATATCAGACTCTCAGCCTTTTAAGATGATGCAAGATGATCTTGTATATTGCACCCAAGCACTTCAGACAGTAACTATCAGGCATGAAATTGATGAAACAACTTTACATAGAAACTAGGCAAAGAAATACAAAAGAGTTGAACAGAGGAGTCTCAGATGTTAAAAAGTTCTGACTTTATATCATTTTTATGTGGCGCCAAAGAATCCTAGCCTAGAGACAGAGTTAGTTATTTCCAAAGTTTACAAATAGAATCTGCAACAACTTAGTCAACTGGCAAAAATGCTTTTTTAAAGATCCTTGTCCTTTTGATGAAGGGAGAGCTTGTTGGATAGTCTGTTTTTTCCAAATGATTAAGCTACAGCTTCACCAGTTATCTTACTGCACTGGAATAAAACTCATCTTCAAGCTCAAATTAAAAAATGATGGGTCTTGGTCAAATAAGCAGCTATTTACTCTGAGACTAAGGAGATGCACTCAGTTGCGTATCCTCACATCACGACTTCTAAGTTTCCTAGAATAGAACAAGTGTATTGACTTTCAGCAAATCCCTGAAGCACAGTACCTAACCTGAGAGCACCCCAAATCTCATATCAGAAGGTAAACATAAATGTTTCTAAGGCCTTGCCAGAACATGAAGTTATATCACTTTAACTCTACTAACAGAATTCAAAAGTGGTAGAACTGCCCTAGTGTGGATGCAGTTATACTGGTGCAAAAGTATTAGTATACACTGGTATAGCTTATTTATGTAAATTTAGTGGAATAAGCTATACACCAGAACAACTGCATCCATACGGGGGCGGTTGAACTAATTTAATTATGTTGGGCCTGGTCTACACTACGCGTTTAAACCGAATTTAGCAGCGTTAAACCAATTTAACCCTGCACCTGTGCACACAACGAGGCCCACAGTGTAACGCTCCGGAAATTGACGCTAGCCACGGTACATGGACGCACACCGCCAAATTAATCTGCTTAGTGTGGCCGTGTGCACTCGACTTTATACAATCTGTTTTACAAAACCTGTTTATGTAAAACTGGAATAATCCCGTAGTGTAGACATACCCTTGGTGAAAAGTCACGCCTCTAACCAAAATAGTTAAACTGGTACAAAACCGGTGTGTAGACAGGACCTAAAGTTCTGCTGGGCAGACTGTGATAATCTGGATATGATGTTAAGTAAATGCAGCTAAACACAGCATCAAACACCACAGGTCTCCAGCTCCGGCGAGTCATCATCACCTGATCTTTGCAAACCAATGAGAGGAACTAAGATTTAAAAAGACAGAAAATACCCACCCTGGTCACCAATTCATCAGCTAGTTTAATACTGAAATTTCCCCTAAGAAGCACTGGAGAAGAAACCTGGTGGCTTATGCATGAGTGTGTGTATGTTTCACCATCCTTGTGTTCTGAGAAAATATCACTGTTATCTTTATTTAAATGTTTATTCCTGGCAAGGGACACTGGTAGAAAGGTCGGTTAGTCAGGAGCATTTTCCTAAAGTTCTGTTTAATGGAAACTACTTAGTACTTACTTTCATCTCTTGACTTCAGTGTACTTCAAACATTACGTAAGCCTTTAATGCTTTTGTGAGGGATTATACTTGTTTCACAGATTGAGAAACTGAGGCATCGAGCATGTACACAACTTTCCTAATGCACACAGCAAGTCAGGAGGAGAGCCTGAACCTAGTCACGTGTTCTGCTCTGCCAGTGGATCTAACTAATAATTCTTGTCAAGAGAATTTATCAGTCTTCAGTCAAATTAATTTATAGCCCCAAAGATAATTTTGCTCAACACCTATGCACTTTCTCAAGTACAGAAGCAAGAAGCTGGATACAATCCTACTCTGTTGAATACACTCTATTGAGAAGTTTGTAGAAATAAATGGAGTTTAACATTTTGCTGACTCAGTCTCTGTGACTTAGAAGCTCTATAATGTTCTCCAAAGTCCCCACAACTGAGACAATTTAGAATCCATGCTGACTCACGCTATGATTAGTCAGGGTATGGTTAGGATCCAGACACAGGTTACTGAGTGCTAGCTGGAGCAAGTTCTTATTCTAACATCTTTGCTGCTCAACTATCTGAAAGTCACTCTTTAAAGCCATTTTACCATCTAAGTTATGAAGCAGCTGTGGAGGGATGGTAAACAACAGGCTCCCCTGAAGGAGCATTTCCCCATAGACCAATTAGAGCCTTCTAAATTCTGGGTCAAATAAGCCCTTGTAGATCAACTAGATCCTTCAAAAACATTTCCAACAAGTCACCATCAAAATTAAAACAGGGAAGAGAAGAGGTGGAATTTAAAAAGAAAAGGTTTGCTAAAGGAGACAGCTGAAAATCATGCCCAATTGCTACAATGAAAATCTAGTTCCTGTCTAACGAACTGTTTCATCTATCAGAACAGATTCTATGTTAATGGGAGAGAGGGTGTGAAAGGGGGAAGACCTACCTTCCCCCCCTCTTTAAGTGTACATCAAATACTTCTAAAAACAGACTTTTTTCAAGCTATAACACTGTCAATCTTTGAACTTTTTTCCAAAAAAGAATGTTTAAGCTATTCTGCATCTGAGTGGACTGACAAAAGATCCTGCGTCTTTATGAAAATATCAAGGTGACAGAAGTCACAGCCAAGACAAAGGCCTTGCTTTGGGGATACGTTATGCCAGAAAGAACCCAGATTGAATTTCAGCTCCTAGGGCCTGCAGTAAGAAAATCATCACTTCACAAGTTATCACCTTTGACATTGAAAGACCAGCACAAAACCCCACAATGATATTTTTACAAAGTCTCTTTTCAGAGCTGAGACAATGTTTGTTTTCTGGTTTATTAGTTATAGCATTTTGCTGAATCATTGTTTACATAGAGCAAGGCTGCAGCTCTTGAATAGGAGTCAGATCTGGGTTCGCTATAGTACAGACACAATTATTCTCTGGGCATGAAGAAAAGATGCTGGATCCTTTACTACTTTGTACTTCCTCAAATTTTACTTTACTTTTATAATTTTGTGATTTTAGTGGTTTTCAGTTGGGAAGAGGATATCATTTCCTTATATTCATCCTGCTGCTCACCTATAAAAGTCATAACATTGGTGCCAGGCATTCAGTACCTTGCATAGCCAAACTTCTACGGCCTTCATTTAGCACTCCTCTCTCAAGCAAAACTCATACTGAAATCCATGGGCCAAATTCTGCTTTCAGCAGTTCCACAGGGTAGAACTGGAAAAAGAGGGAAGTCAGCTTTTCATCAGAATACGTTTTGCTCAAGAGAACCCTCAAAGTGGGCTGCTTTTCCCAGGTTTACTAGAGACCAGCCTCCTACACCAGTCTACATCTTCTATACAATTCTTCAGGCATACAGCATATTTGGAGTGCTAAAGACACTATAATAACTGCAATCTGAACGTCAACAGCTTTACAAATCTGTTCTTAATAATGGTATGGTAGGGGCACTCAAATAGTTTATGCCGAGATCTTGTGCTTTGTTTAGAAAAAGGTTTTGCCACACGTAAGAGAAACCTTTGTGGGACGGTTGTTTGTGTTTTTTTTAATATTTCATGAGAAATAGTTTAGGTTGCAGACACTAGGAATGTTTATATCTATCATAGTAGTGAACAATAACAGAAAATGAGAAATAAAAATGGTTTATAAGCACAAGTGAAGTTAATTATGTGTCCAAACTGAATGAAACAGAAAAATTAAACAAGTCACAGATAGTAAAGTGTAACTACATGGTTAGTTTAAAAAATTTAAAGGTTATCAGTAATACTGGATAAAGTGTTTTTAAAATAAATAGTTTATAACTTGCTAGTGTCCTTTTAATTCTGGAATAGAAGCAAAACATAATGAATATCCTTTTTACCATCAAACTAAAAAATTCCTGTTCAAACCAAGTGGTCATTACCTTTGTGATCAACAGAAGGTTTGAAGGCTTGAAGGATCTTCGGCACCGCTACTCCCATGTCAAGTTCAGTTAGAGCTAGCTCGTTCATGAAATATGGCAGCTGGAAGAAGGGAGAGAATATAAAAATCAAGTTAATTTTAATGAAACTATAGAGACCAGGTGTTCTGTGATATTTGGAAGGCGGTTAAAGTATATTACATTTGAGAAAACGTTTAGCTGAGTTACCAATTAAAGACACACAAATGACGATTACATGCAGAAATTTAAATTCTAGGATTTAGCATTCCATTATTTGAAAATGATATTTTAGAGGATGTCTTGGTTTATAAACTCTGAGCCAATGCATTTTTAATATTTCCAATCAGTTGTATGCACCCAATCAAGAACAGAAATTTCAACCTACAGCATTAGGTTGATACATTGTCAAAACACTTGTATCCCACATTTGACTGATAAATGAACTGTATGTTTCGACCAATAGCGCAAACAAAAGGTGTAGACCAAGCATGAAGTGTAGATACTTGGCAGTTTGCCAGACTTAAAATGATCAGGTTTTTGGTTTTGTTTTTTTTAACACGTTATCCAACTGCAGTTACACACTTTTTAGTGGAGAAATTCTGCAGTTAGGCTGATATTTTAAAATAATAAGACAATCACTACTTTTATCCACAGCAAACTCTGTCTGGGGTCTATGCCTTTTATCTTACATCATGCTATTAGTACTATATACTGCATGTGCACAAACATACAAAATAGGGATTTAGAACAAAAGCATATGAATGATAATCATATATCCATTACTAAAATATAAATATATACTTATAACACTATATGTTTAGAGTACCTATATAATTTCAAACACATACATGTCCTAAACTGTGTTATGCATGGTGAAGGAACCCTCATTTTTCTATTCTTGTTGCTGGAGGCTCATACATTCCCTAACTCACACTGCCCTGTGTTATGCTGCTCATCAGTCACAGTACATATACTTTGCCTCTCTGCCGCCTTCCTAGATGTTCCTTGCCTAAGTGAAGAGATTAGACAAACTGCTAAACAGCTGTTTTATTTACTAGGGAAAAGTAGTAATTTCAAGGAAAATTCTGTAGGTGAGAAAGTACATTAGGAACACACTCAAGCAGTCTGTAATTAGAACTATTTAGGACTTGTCGACACTACAGCTAAAGTTTATGTAACTTACGTTGCTCAGGGGAGTGAGAAAGCCACCCTCCTGAGCCACTTAAATTACATCGACTTAAAGCACTGTCTATAAGAGAGCATCTCCCGCCAACGCAGCTTCCACCTCTCATTAAGGTGGAGTAATTACACTGTCGACGGGAGAGCGCTCTCCCGTCGACAAAGCGCATCTTCACCTTATGCACTACATGCTGCAGCTGCATTGATGCAGCACAGTGGTGAAGACAAGCCCTAAATTGATGGGACCGAGTCTCTTGCAGCACTGTTCCCAACCAGGATAATGCTGCCTTTTCTAATTTTGCCCAAGACATAGCAATTCCCCCTCTATCACGGCATGGATTAATACCAAATGTAGGCAAGGGGAACTTCTGCTGGATTTCGACTGGTGCCATCACTGACAGCATTACAGAGTTCAAAGCTGGCAGATGCATTATTTTCTGTAATAAAACATGCCTGATGAGATTCCTGGAGGAATTAAGGGGAGGAGTGTGGGATGGAAATGAAAAAGGCTGCAATTTAGCCAACCAAATTAAAGGAAAGTTCCTAACATCAAGAGGCTCAGCAGGGATGATACTGTTCTAAGCAGGTTGCACAGTAATCAGATTGCTCTAAAGGTCATATAATAAAGTATTGCAGCATGCAAGAGGAAGAGGGTTAAATGGACTGTTTGACATAAGGTGAGGACAGCCTTGAACAAGAACACCATGAGCACGAATTTGAAGACTACAATAACCTCAGCAATTCACGGCACCAGGACCCAACAGGGAGGCAACTAAGAGCCCAACATCTTCCCATTCTCCAGTGATAGGTGGCCACTATTTTGAGGAGTCACATGGTAATGCCATTACTTGGGGCCCTCACCATGCAGACTGAGCACTTTACAAACTATGTAGTCATTGCTGAACAAAGTAAAACATTTGAAATATTAAAAGGCTAGACTATGGCATCTAGGGGCCAGGAGTAGTTTGGGAAGACACTGTGCCACATTCAGACACTCTCTCTCATGGAAAAATTTATTTCTAAGACTTTAGAGGAAAACCACATGCCACCTATGAAGTCCAGAAGCAGCACAGAAGATTCATCACGTGTTTCCCTCACTTTACTTTTATAGTGATGTGAAAGAAAGCTGAGAAGCAATAGGACTATTGCATGAGCTTTTTTAACATATTTGTATAACTCAGTACTACTCTACAGACTAGTTTGTTTAGAACAATTCCTCCAATTTAAAAAACTGCTTTCAGAAAAGCAACTAGAAAAAAGTAAATCCTTAAACCAAAGTATTGAAGTCTGGGTGGGGGACTATAATGCAATAGATGCATTAAGTGTTTCAACACACCAAGTCATTGGCATTATATTCTACCCAGATGCCTTTCTAGTCACCACACTGTTGTGAATTCCCATCCTCTTCCTCCCATTTTGGATAATTCAACAATCTACCTTTCACATTGCACCAATATAGCACTTCCAATAAGGTGGTTTTTAAAAAGCATAGTAAACTGAAATGGGGAAATAAGAAATATTGTGAGCATAACAGATTTGTATTCAAAGCAGATCAGGTGGTTTCCCTAACACTGCAAGTATCTTGATCTTTTTCATTAAAAATAGGTTAAAAAAAGCTAGCTGTATAAGTTAGTAGCATTTAAAAGATATTGGTATCCAGCTTGAGTTCTTGTGCTTTTAAAAAAAATATTGTGAATTTAATGCTCATGAATAGTGCTGGCTTATTTGAACCCTGAGTCAGTGGATGGCGCCCACTGAAACAAAAGGCCCACCCCCACCCCAAAATAAGCATGGACCCACAGACCCCAGGACTTAATAGGAGACAAAGAATGAAATGGGCAGTTCACAGGGTCAAAACAAGGGACCAAGAGGGGGACACCAAGCAAAGAACTCCGGAAAACACCCACTGCTCAGAGGAATCATCTGGACTCTACCTAGAAGAACTCTGCCTGGATGTGTGAATGGATGAGGGACCAGACATAGGCCCCCAAATCAGAGAGAACCACCCTGAAGAGTGAAGCTCTCTGCCATGTACAGGTTTTCCCAAACTGCCCTGCAATATGCCTCCAAACTGAGTGGAAAGTATCATGTCTCCGAGTCAGAGATCAGTTCCATCTCCACGGCCCAAGGCAATCCTGGGCCTTCCTGCTGAGACCACCTAGGGTACCTGTTGTGGGGGGTAGGGTTTGTGTGCTGTGGACAACTCCCAACAAGAGACGGCACTGACACCATGAACACAGGAAAACCATCAGAGGGGCTAACTTGTTACCAGCAGCCTGAATTTGCACTGACCACCAAGGAGGTGAAAGGCCCAGAAAGGCAGAAGGGCAGCAAATCAGAGAAAATATATTGCATACCTTTGCCTGTAATAGCAGCGAATATTTATAACAGAGTAGTGTCCCATATATTTATGGAGTTTATCAGCATT
This sequence comes from Chelonoidis abingdonii, assembly GCF_003597395.2. Classification (NCBI taxonomy): domain Eukaryota; kingdom Metazoa; phylum Chordata; order Testudines; family Testudinidae; genus Chelonoidis; species Chelonoidis abingdonii. Next base: position 24,287,513 of record NC_133781.1, read on the forward strand.
TCATCTCTCTCCCTCATTCCAATTTTTTCCACTCAAACTGTTCTCAAAATGTTTGAATAGCTTGCTTCAGTGACACAGAGAGAGTGTCTGAATGTGGCACAGTGTCTTCCCAAACTACTCCTGGCCCCTAGATGCCATAGTCTAGCCTTTTAATATTTCAAATGTTTTACTTTGTTCAGCAATGACTACATAGTTTGTAAAGTGCTCAGTCTGCATGGTGAGGGCCCCAAGTAATGGCATTACCATGTGACTCCTCAAAATTAGTTCAGTAAACTAATTCTGGGTAGAATTAGTTTATTGCTTACTTCCAGTAGTACAAGCAGCACTCTCCCCGCTGGTTTTGGCAGCTAAATTCCAGTGCTGGTGACAGCATGTCCACTCCTTCCTTTGTGTTTAGGAACAGACTGATAAACACCCCAAACCCACCCCACGAGTTGTTGAACAAATCTGTGATTAGCTGCTGCTATTTGGAAGAGTCTGAGAATGCAAGGGGCAGATCATGAAAGTCAGTCAAAACCCTCTCTCCTTTTCTTTGAGCTTGTGCATTAGATAGCACAATTATACCCCTTTGCCCTTCAGATAGCAGATGCATTTACCACTACTCCCACAGAGAATCCTTGTTTGTAACGGATTTATGAATTTAAAGTGTGCTCATATGGGCACAATTACAGCTACCTGGTCGTCACCCCTTCCTGTCAATATACCATTTCTAAAAGCAGTTTTAATTTCACTGAAATCCTGAATCCTCATCGAGAGTTCCTGTTCCGACATGCCAGCGAGTAGAGAACCAATACACTATAGCACAATGGGTTTGCAACATTAGCCTTAGAGATTTGTTGGTCAAGCAAGCTTAAAATGCTATAATACTACTGCTTAATGCTAATACGGTAATACTTTTCACCTCTATCAGAGGACCTCTGTGCATTTTGCAAACATCCATGAATTCAGCCTCCAAACCCCTATGAAGCAAACAATTACTACTATCTACATTTTGCAATCAGATTAAGTGACTTGACCAAAGATGCCACCGTGAAATCTATGGCAGAGCAGGATTACATCTAACTACTCTTTTTGTTATTAACAGGGCTCAAGACATTGTATCAAAGTACAAGATATTTTAAAAAGTATTTTTAAAACAACAACATCTTTTTACAAATCATGTGACTAAATTAAAAAAAATAATCCTTCTTTATGCTGGAGAATAGGAAGTGCAATCCCCCCAGGGAGATATACCTTTATTTTGCTGAGTTTCATTTGGATCTTCTTGGACACAAGATCAGACCAGTACTTTTCTCCTAAGAAATCCCAAAATATTCTTCCAAGCAAAGCATTTACCCATGCCTCCCGTTCCTCTTCTTCAGCTACCATACGGATATCTGGCAACTGGCAACACAAACACATCATTCAGTTATTGAATACAGCTTAGACAATCTAGTCACTGCCTAAAGAAGCGTTTCCCTCTAGGTCTTGTCTACACTGGGAAATTCATACTGTTCGTTAACCCATATTAAAATAATATCGACACTGTTAAACAAGGACTATAATCTTCAAAATTGCGTAAAGTGATCATGGTTAACCCGTGTGTGTCTGTCTGTTAATGCAATAAAACTTCCCAGTGGAGACCTAAACTAGACAGATTTGGAGTCATTTGCAGCAAAGGGTGAAGGTATTCAAGTCATCAGATATTCACACAGACTATTTTTAATGCTAACAGCAAAACCAACATTTTTCATACTAAAAGATACAAAATTCCAAAGCACAGCAGATAAGAACTTGACAAGGGCTTAGATCTCCTTTCTGCCCAAACCCATTTGCCTTATCAAGTCTGAAAGCAAAGCTAAACATTTTTTGCTAAGCAAAACTAAAAATCAGAAAAAAAGGAATACGAGGAAAATGTGAGACAATAAACGGGAAAAATCCTGTGTGTTCTTCCTCCACTTATATGTCCAAAAGCCCACTAATGGAATGGCCAGAGCTATATTCAGTTAAAGATGAAGACTGAATCAGTGAGAGAGAAGAAACAGGTTAAAGAATGATTCTCTGGAAAGTTACAGGGGTTCAAGCACAAAAATGCAACATGACCTAGACAACATGAAGCAAATCGCCCACATCATTGACGTCTGGCTGTATGTCTGAAGAAACTATACGGTTTTCTTTCCACTGAACTGGGAGTTTTGTGGCAATATCTGAATGGATCACGTCTTGATTCATTTGAGAGTAATTTCAGACAAATGAAGACACAATCCATTTGATACTGCAATGTTCTGACTTCAGCTATAAAGGCAGAGCCAACCAAAGCTACGTGCCAATACGTATGCACCTCCACTTCCAGATTCAGATGCAGGGAGTCTGAACTCTATGTTGAGAGAAAGAATGCATGTGATTTCTCTATAAAAAGTTTAGAACAGGGGAGAGGTACAGGAAAACTTAATTCAAAGACTCCTAAAGCACAGTCTTTCAGTACACTGTATTATATACATATCTCCTATTATTGTTCATGGGAGAAGTGTGTGCATAAATACCCCTCTCCCCTCCCTCCAAATCTACTCCCAAGAAGCTCAAAGGAACGTGGTCAGTCCTTTGACCGAGTACTCTTAAAATAAATGCTTGCTCAAAAGGAACTGACTTGTTACTTAAAACTGTAAGCTCTTCAGGGCAGGACCATCTACCACAGTTTTGTACAGTGCCTCATACACTAGGGTCCTGATTCACAGATAAGCCCAAAAGGAACCATTGTGATCATCTAGTCTGACCTACCGCATAAAATATAGGTCACAGGACTTGACTGATTTATGACTGGGGCCCCTAGGTTTTACCATAATAGTAATATTGTGACTAGGGAGCTCCAAATATACATGCAGAATTGTAGTGGAGCCATTAGTGGTAGAAATACACCAGTTAAAAGAAACTCCTAGTCAGTAGAACGCAGAAGTTAAGTTGCTGTGCCTCAAACGGAATGTATTCATTAATGGAGCTTTGCTCAATGGCTTCCTTGAAGGAAATCATCTTCCCCCACCCCTGCAAAAATGTGTGCATCAACTTTCACACCCAAATTGCAGGATAAAGCTAATGGCTCACTTGAAGGAGATTTTAAAACATTTGGACAGGAGGATAATGGCCATTCTGTGGGATGCCTTAAGCTTACAAAAGGTTGCCCCAGCTGTCAACTGAACTCAATATTTCTTGCTTAAAAACAAATCTCAGATGTGTTTATTGTTACAGACAACTTAATCTTAATGTGCATGTTTAAACTTACAGGAGGAAGAGGAGGAGGAGGAGGAGGAAAGTGACTGCCACATTTCCCAATCAATACTGTTTAGTGATGCATTTCCAAGCTGCTTGTAAAATTAAAGCAAAATTAGAAAGCTTTTGGTCTGGTTTTTTTTTTTTTAATTAAAAAAACAACTGACAAATACAACTAATAATTCTTGGATGATGTATGGAGAAAGTTCTTGCTCAGAAAGCTCATGAAATTATGTTCTGAATAATGCCCTAAAGAAGTTCCTCTTATATAAAAGCCTCATTTGAATTTTATTGTAAGAAAAGCCCCACATGCTAAATTGTGATGGAACATACATTAGCCAAGCTAGCATTTAGAGTCACTGATGGGACTTCCATTAAATAAAATTGATTTTTAAATGTTAGTTTCTCTGCTTTGAGGTGATGCAGAGTTGATTTTCCTGAGGCAATGTAGATTGCAGATTCCCATGCTACTCTAGATCTCACTAAAAAGAAACAAGTTTAATAGAGAAAAAAACAGCAGCAGGCAGTATATTTACAGTGATAAACTGAGACACTGATAATATACATGGCACATGTTGTTTCAGTCTAATAATTCTTTCATGTGTGACAAGATGATGGTCCTAAAATGCCAATTATAAACAAGATATAGATTTTGTGGTCTCTGAGAAGCTCCACAACTTAACAATAAGTGTCTCTAAACACATTTAAAATCTGCCATATTAAAAAGGGGCATAGTGCTGATGGCAGCTTGCCTAGGACCATAGGAGGTGGCATGTTATTTTGCTCAAGACAGAAGGATCGAGTTACCCAAGTTTGGACTCTGGTAAAGTGATGATTTGAAGTGCAATTAGTTTCACTATCTGCAAAAAGTTTTCCGCCTGGCTCCACAGTATCTTTTTTTATTTTTTAAATTATCTGTGTTGTTTGTACTTCATATGTATATCCCTGTACATAAAAAGGAACCATTCTTTTACCATTTTAGGTTAATATTTATCCCTACTGCTTCAAACTTTTGTTTTGGCACAGCAACCAGCTAGACACAGTGGCTGCTCTGAAATCAGCTGAACAGGATTTCTTTGCAACCTTAATATTCCCAAGGGCTGTGACTTTACACAAAAAGAGAATTTGCTGGATTGCTAAATTCTGTTATGACCCAAGTTCTTGCTAGCACCATTATCCTATTTATAAAAACTTAAGCCTGACGTGTCAGATTCAGTATTGCAACCACTGTTTCAGAGGTTGATTGAGTGGCCAGGATCTCTCCTGGCCAGGGCCAATGAGCACCAAATCAGCTCATATCATGCACTGTACGTGGATCTCCTTAATATGAGCTGTATGAGGGCCCTGAAGTGCAGATTATTTTACATGCACAAAATATATTAAATAAACTGGGGTCACACTTCATATTAAGGTTCCATTTATTAAGGATAAATGAATGATTAATAGATGTTTTACTAAGCAGTTGAGCAATTAGAGAGTCCAAGAAGTGAAGAGGCTCCTGATAAGCTATGCTCCACAAAAAAAGAAACACAAACAAACAAACAAACAAAAAAAAAAACACTCATGCTCCAGAACGTCTGCTAGTCTATAAAGGTGCCACAAGACACACTGCTGCTTTTACAGATCCAGACTAACACGGCTACCCCTCTGATACTTGATAAGCTATGATTTATCTACAAAACACATACTACTCACATATAACGTGTTAATCATTTAGTAACCATTTATAAACAGAAACTTAATATACATTATATACACTCAATACCCATGGTTTAGTTTTTGTGAGGAAGGTTGCATCTGAAAGCAAGCAATCTAAATAGAAAAGTGGATAGTTCCGTTGCTTTCAGTCAATTAATGCTCATAGAAGGGCTCCTGCATTAGAAACTGTATCTCTTGGTCTTGGAAATCACACAGTCAAAAGGTCATCAAATGAAATTTACATCAGTGAAGAAATCCTGACCCTATCTGAGGCAATGTGGCAACAATTTCACCCTAGATGAATAAAAAAAACCCTTTCCTTTGGGTGAATTTAAAAATACACAGAAAAATACACTTATATGATATAAAGAATTGGAGAGATGAATCAGCTTTTGAAACATGGATAGAAAAACTAAATCGCAGGTTCCTGAGCCAATTTGTGTTTATTCCTAGTGTGCTTCCACACAGTTTAGAAAACAGAATAGCGGAAGCTTTTCGGTAGCAAAATTAAGGTTGAGGGAAGGAACAGGGAAAATAGTTTGTTTATGGAGGTGACCAACATATTGTGCGCACACACAAACTGCCAGAGATCATAAATGCAGAGCTAAGCAGAACAACTGTGTGTAGTAATCTGATGAAGAACTTCCATCCACTTAGAGTATCAAAGTCCACTGAATTGTTGGCCATTCTGAGCTGAAAACTGAATATGTATTAAATACCACCACAGTGGAAGTCCCTACTTACATGCATCTGAAGACGGGCTCATCATAAAATAATTCCATCTGTGGGATGGTGGAGATACATGGAGATATCTGAATGTTTTATAACTCCCCTAAGAAAGATTAGCTAATGAGAATAAATTCTCCTTACTCAGCATTAAATTGTATTTATGGCTGAAAAAGGAACTGTAAAAATGACTCCCTCCTGATTTCAGCACGTCTGCACACCGGTTACATTTTTAGTTGGATCTGGTTAACATTAAACAAAAGTTAGTTGATATAATCTTTTTACTATTCTTACTATTGCAGCATGAGCACAGCTATAGAAGAGTAAACTGGATGGTTCATGGCTCACGAATCAACAAGAGGTAACTCCATATTTATTGTAGGGACGAATTCTGACACCCTCAGTTCCCCCTGTGTTAACACCCACTGAAGGAAGTGAACAGCTGAGGGAAAATTTGGCCTACAGAATCATTTTTGGTACCGATGTCGCACAAGCCAGGAGAACACAACTGGACTTTGGAGATCCCAGGTTGAGCCTAAAGAGCTGGCACTTAGAAACAATATCTTTATAAGGAAGCAAGGGACAAACAGATCCTCACAATGCCATTTTTACACAGTCAGTGTCAGAACAGAGCTGCACTGTCCAAATTCCCACCCCACCCATACAATCTATACTTTTTAAAGTAACAAGTGTCAAAAAAGTAACAGGACCTTAAAACGTGTCTCATGGAAGTACCCTAAGCACAGGGCTCTTACCTTTTTCACAGAAGTTGGGCTACTGTCTGCACTACAGGCTGGACTAACCACAGGACTTTTCTTTTCTTGTGGAACACACTTCGCCATGTATATACTGTAGTCCAAAAGCATTTTCTGTCGCATGTTTCCTGTCAGCTCCTTTTGCTTAGGCTGAGACATGATTTCTTCTCCGCTTCCTTTGCTACTGCTGCGACTGTGCGTAAGAATTCCAGACTGGCTATTGGTTCTACTGTGTGATGGCAAGAATCCTAAAGCGAAAGGAATAACAGCCATTAAACAGGGTGGAGAACAGAAGAGAACAGAAAAGCAAGCAGCACACCACGTAAAAATGGATGGCTGTAGAGTATCAAGCATGAGGCATAAGAATCACTTTAAAAATAAATAAATAAATAATCAATCAATCATCTAGCATCACCAAACAGATGGCTACAAGGTTATTTGTGCTTAATTTATTTCATAAAATGGTACAATTCAAAGAAGTGCTTTTCCATTACACTTTTAAGGCTACAATAAATTCCATAGGTACATGTTTAGATGGCCTTAAACTCTAATTTGCCAGTATTTAGAACAATTCAATATCCAGCAACAATGCATGCAACTGGAGATGTCAAACTCCTCAGTTACCCAAATCATACGCAAGCAGGTTTGTGGTCATCTGTTTAAATCACAATTTTAGGGAATATCTAACTCTGCATAATTTTTAGACTCGCTTTTTAAGAGCTAATGCTTAAAATTGATTCCCTACTAACAACACTAGCCAGACATTCAGTTTTATGGAAGCTTTTTTTGTACTTATTGTAATTTCCTTTACAAAACTGTACCTTAGCAAATTTTTAAAAAAGATGATACTAGTTACCTGGCTTGTTTCCACATAAATTGAGAGGCTTCTTCGCTTCAGACTTTAACTTGGAAGCCAGAAGGAATCTTCTAAACCATTCCTCCTTCTCCCTACCCGTTCTTCCAAACAAATAAAGTATTTGATCCTTCTGGCTAATGGGCTTTGTCCCATCTTGAAGTTTCTTAGATTCTTCACTGCCTAAGTCTAAGTTCTCTGCTGGTGACCTTTCTTCTACATTCTCTTTATCAGTCTGGGCTTTAGCCATAAAGTCGTCTTGTCTACCAAGTTCAATGCAAATAGGATACTTTTTATTCCAAATTCGTTTTCGAGCCAGACTCTTGGGAACCAGATAAATCTGTGAAATAAAAAGTGAGGGTCAGATAGATCAAAAAACCCAAAAAACAAAAAAAAATTCCATATGAATCAATATCTTCTCCACTTATATATTAATGTATAGCACCGTGCATTAAGTGATGAAAATAGCAAGATTTCACCTCAAAGATGGTGAATGATCTCAGTTCCCACTGGGTTTAATGGGAGTGGTGGGCGCTCAACTCACTGGTGGATCAACAGGCCCCAGGCTTGCTAAGCCTTCTAATAAATGATATGGAGTGGCTTAGCAATAAGCCTTATTTAAACCGGATCATGCTCAGATAGTTTATACTCCTGGAATCATGTGAATACACAAGAATCTCTGCTTTCATTTAAAAAAAAAAGGGGGGGGGTCAGCTCTCATAGTTGTGCAAAAAAATGTGACTCAGAAGCCAAAAGGTAAAGAACCCCAAAATTATTTAAGTCTCATGACATTTGGGGGGCGGGGGTCGAACACATGATTTTTGGATGCTCGAGATCTGCAATGCTGGTGCTGTGTGACTGCATAGGAACCAGAAAGCAAAACTATTTAATGGTCATATTCCAGGCTGAGTAAAGCCGAACAGCACCCAAATGCAAGTAGAAAGAAGGGATTTCTTTAAAGAAAAAAATATCTTACCCCAACTGTTCCTTTAAAAAGGCCTATGTCACTAAAGATCCCCACAGTGTGTTTAAAAAGTAATGCTTAGCTTAAATTCCATTATTTGCTGATTTCATCTGGGGCACACTGTCCCTCTGTAACTGATTTTATAACAAAAACCTGGTGCTAATTTTGGTCAGATTTTAGATAGCACTAAGACCAACCAACCAAGTCCTGTTGTACTGAGGTATAAAACTGCTGCAATGTTATTTCAAAGTCTTATAGTTAAAATGTTTCCAGCAAGAGAAAAATATGCACAGAGGAATCTTTACAAATTTCTACCTCATCTTTCTATCATGGAAGTATTTGGGCCCCCTCTGTGTGCAGATCCTGGGAGATCGATGAAGGCCTATTGCCTCTTTAGTTTTCTTTATTCTTCTCTGCCCCAGTCCCAGATTCTACAGTATCACCAGTTCCTCCTTCACCTGTGCTGCCAATACCTTTCTGTGGCCACCATCCCTTGTGATGCACAGGGAATCATGCAAGATAATGCTGATGTAGTCAGCTTTATTTTATGCTGGGATCCCCCAAAAATTTGGGAGTGGGGCAACGTAGGGCAAACATTTCCCAGCCTCACTTCTTCCCACTCCTGTCTTGATGTACAGAAACTCAGAACCCATAATGCACCTACCTGGAGGGAAGCTTCTACAGTATTGTAGTGAGAAGAGACATGATGCAGCAGAGCTATCCTTTTCATCCATCTACTCACCCACCTCCCACTCTCTTCTGCTGCATCCACACAATGTGTGTTCCCTCCACTTGTGCAACAGCAAAAATGACTGGGCTCTGAATCCTTTTGCAGTCTTGAAACAAGGAAATTTGATTCCAAGATTTCTAAAACATTATATGCATATTGTTTTATGTATATGAGAAAGAATGCTCAATCTTCCCACACCATATAGTTTCAGGACTCTGCATATTTACTAAATAAAGGGGGGGTTGAGTTTTTAAATGTCCTTTTGCTTATGTGCTGCTGATTTATTCTCCCAGTCCCCTTTTTAACTTTTCAAGAGGACACTCTGAACATTGTCCCCAATGGTTTATTCTTTTCATAGCAAGATTCATTTATGTGGCAATGTAATGGAAGGCTTGTGTAAAAAAAAAAAAAAAAAAAAAAAAAAAAAAAAAAAAAAAAAAAAAAAACCCCAAAATATTTGCTTTAATATTTTTATACCCATAAAAAGAGATTAAACATAGATTACTCTTCAGTATGAAATAGCCATTGGCTAATGTCTGCTCCCTTTTACGCTCGCAGATTAAACCAGCATAATACTTTGAAAGCTAATCAGTAAATAATCTTCATTTACGTGACAGCAAAAATTAAACAACTAATAATGTAAAAAGGTAGGTTCTCTCTATACTACTATACAGCAATCAGCTGCATAACTAAATAGAACTTACCTTGCTGTCCGTAAGCTCATAAATTTTCTGGCCAATGTAGGTGACATCAGGCTTAGACTCATTGTAAATAGCCCTTCTGGAAATATTTTTATTGGGTTTTGAAAGTCTTAGTGTACTTCCTTCAAGTCGCACGTAGACAGAATGAGTCAACGTAGCATGATAAGTTTCTGGATCATAATTATAAATTTCATTCATCCATCCCTAGAAAAGGAAAGATTTGTTAATTGATATTGAATTGGCAACCTGATGTAGTGTGAAAATAAAATTTTAAATAAATAGTTGTCAACCATTTATAGTAAGACAGACTCCTTCCCACCTCATGTCACATATTGCATGGATGAATGCAATGAAGCAGTAGATTGGGCACCCCAGTGAAGTTAGGAAAGCAGGATTCTATTCCTACCTCTCGCACTGGCTATCTGAGACTTTGGACAAATCAGTTCACCTCTCTGCACCTTTCTGTTTCCTTATCTGTATAAACAGGGACAAATGTTTCTTACCCACCTTTATAAAGTGCTGTGAGATCTAGAGTGAAAAGCTCCATATTTAAGTAATTATTCCCAATCCTGAGGGTACCAGATTAGCCAACGGAGGCACTTGGCAGAGGAGGAAAGAAGCAATGTATTACCCAGAGCATACATGCATGAGACATGAAGTCAATCTTTTCCTTGTCTTAGCCTGCCAGATGACATACCTTCAGTGACTCCTGCATTTGTGCATTAAGAGCCAAGTCTTGCAAGGTTTTGAGCATCCTCAGTGCTCAGTGAAGTCAATGGAAAGTGAAGCTACTCAGGACCTTGCAGTCAAGCCTTAAATCTGCACAGCAGAAATCTTTACAATAGTGGAGGACTGTACGGGAGGGACGGAGAGAGAAAGGGAGCAGGAAAAGAGTCTATGAACGTACATCTCTTGATACCCTATTAAAAATATATTACACAAGCCACTATACAAGAAGTCAATTTACATATTATTGCAGCACTATAGCCAATTTAAAAAATCATCCCTACACAAAAAACAGGACAATATTCTAAGGCCCATTTACTTCATTGGGAGCTGGTGCCTGTCAGTTTCTCAGAACAAATGTTGCACAATTTTCTGAGGACTCTTAGACGCTGTTACCAATGAATGGTGCCTAGATTATATTAATTTCCACTACCTATTTCACTAATATCCACAAACAAAACACTAGGAAAATTAAGCTATTTTATATGTTCAGTAGCCACTTCACTAAGTCACACATCTGACATTTCAATTTAAAACACATACAGTCTTCTTTTAGATTTCACCAACACCTAAACTGGCTTTTAGAGACATTTTGTATTTGGGTTTTGTTTACAGTGGAGATAACCAGCCTTCACATACAGAAATAAAAATGCATCAAGGAGACACTTTGTAAAGCCAGGATGATTTACAGTTTGCACAGCAGGGTTCGTTTGTAATGGGCCCACCCTACTTTCTTTCTGGAAGTTATTAAGCCAAAAAATTTCAGAGCAGACACAGCACCTAGTTTTCATTTGAGTTTTGAATTTCATCCAGAAATTCCAGCTGGAATTATCAAAGCACAAGGACATCACAAGACCTGCCTACAGTCACAGCGTGTTACTCTGTGCAAACCCAGAGTATCCTTATCGCTCATGTAAAAATTCCCCCTTCGCCCCAAAGAAGTTCTCTAGTGTAATGCAGATCTTTGAGCTTTCTCTGGACTTCCTACTGCCATACTGACAGATGGACACGCTTCTGAGCAGTGGCTCTAACCAATATCGCACCAACACCAGAGACAGCTCACACCATATCAATGGCCTCAGCCTAGCTTCACTTTTTGTTTGTTGTTGTTTCTTTTGGGCAACATCCTCATGTAACAATATACTTTGATCACCTTTGAGGTGTGGGCAGCTGTGTAAGGGGGAGTCTGCTGCACCTTCATCAAGTGACCCTGCCCAAGATCAGGTGCAAGGGCACAGCAACCCTGGCAGATGAGACTACAGGTCCAGGTCCCTTAACTGTGTCCTTTGAATTAAAGCTGGTACAGGAATCTACAAAGTCAGCTGCCTTGGACAGCTTCTGTAATACCTGAGGGAAAAATGCTGTATTTCCCAAAGGATCACTATCCTGGTGATCTTCTATAGTGGAAGAATATTTGGCATTAGAGCCTTTCGACTCAGAGAGTCTAAATAGTAGATTTATTACCTCAATCCTCAGCACTGTTTACCTGCAAGCCTCCAGTGCATACAGGCCAGTCCTGGAAGAACGGAGGGGAACTCACAGGACATGTGCACATGTCACATGATACTGGAACCCAGCTTTAACCTGGTGCTTTTCCATTTACAAGGAGGGGTGGGAACCCAGAGAGAGAAACGATTCCTGCCTTGTGCCAAAGATATAAAAGGGGGTGGAACAGAGCAAAAGGGGCTGTCAGTCATGAGAAATCCCCTAGTTACCACCTGAGCTGGAACTAACAAGGATTGTACCAGAGGAAAGGATTGGGCCCAGACTAGTAAGGAGGCTAGTCTGTAAAAGAAGCTTAACAAAACGTCTCTGAGAGTGAGATTTTATCTCAAATCAGTTTCTTAATGTATTAGGCTTAGACTTGTGTGTATTGTTTTATTTTCCTTGGTAACACTTACTTTGTTCTGTCTGTTATTACTTGGAACCACTTAAATCCTACTGTTTATACTTAATAAAATCACTTTTGTTTATTAATTAACCCAGAGTAAGTGATTAATACCTGGGGGAGCAAACAGCTGTGCTTCTCTCTCTCTCAGTTGTCAAGGAAAAACATAGTTCTCACTCTCAGGTTGGGTGCAGCAAGTCAGATACTTTATTCTCTAGTAATTGCATGGAGGGAGAGAATGCACTAGGACGCAGGGTTTCCCCCACCTAGGCAGGTCTTTCAACAGGTAAACAATTAGAGCAAGCATTTATACCTTTTGTTACATACAATAATGAGCAACAGCTGCATTGTGTTTATACATAGGTCATCCTGATCTTATTTTTCTCACTTCTGTTTAGACTATAGTTTACATTCCATACTTCTCTAACACAAGGTCGCAACAACTTCTCTCAAAATTCTTTCCCACTCACCTCACACAATCCTCACTTCTACAAATCTCACATTATTAGGGTTACAGCTAACCTGACTCTTGCTCACAGAGCAGACTGTTTGCACTGAAATCCCCTTCAAATCTCTGTCAGTTCTTGCTCTGCTTCCACACAGTGTTATAAAGGGTGGACAATTTATAAGTTTATCTGGTGTAAGCTTTATACAGAGTAAAATGGATTTATTTGGGGTTTGGATCCCATTGGGAGCTGGGTGTCTGGGTGCTGGAAACAGGAGTATGTGCCGAGCTGTTTTCAGTTAAGTCTGCAGCTTTGGGGGTGTGGTTCAGACCCTGGGTCTGTGTTGTAGCAGGTTTGCATGCCTGGCTCAACAAGACAGGGTTCTGAAGTCACAAGCTGGCACAGAAAACAGGCTCAGAGGTAGTTTCAGCACATGAGATGACAGTCTCAAGGGGGTCTCTGTGACCAAACACATCACAAAGCCATCAATTTGGTTATCAGAATGACATTGTCCTGTTCGCTGTGAGGCTTGAAGCTGGTGGGAAGTTTTCCTTCCTTCTTAGGTATCATACCTGCAAAAGAAAGACAGAGAACTGGTTGCCTATAGGGAGCTCCTTCACCGGCTACAGTTAAGACAGAACTGACTGGAATGTTCAGCAAGGGGCGCATAGCAGCTAAGATGATGCATGGCTCATGCTCCATTCTCTTACCGTCATCATCAAGGGCCAAAAAAATCCCTTCCAATTGAGCAGAGTTCTACCAGTCTCATGATGATTAAGGAGCTCAGACTACAAGAGTGAAAACTTTAGACAATGGATTTTCATAACTGAAAAATACTAAACTAACTAGAGAAGCCAAGTGACTGTTAATTAATCTGAAGCTATATGCCTGATGCAGAAGTATTTTCCGAATATCTATTTTATCTCAAATTTAATTGGCTGATGAATAAATCTGCTTGGGGGGGGGGGAGATTTTTTGCATGTTTAGTTTAGAATAAAACCTTTGGAGAACAAGTGGAAAAGATATGTGAAAACCTCAAGATTCTTTTCTCCAATTTAGTCACTCTCTGAAATTCCTCCTCTCTCTGAAAAATAGTCAGTGGGGATAGGGACATATTTTCAACCCATGTTGCAACCTATTTTGCAGTGTGTCCAAAACAATTAAATTAATGGATTGTGCTTAAATATAGCAATTCCATCACTATAATCCATTAGAGACAGATCCAATAGCCTGGGATAATGTAACATCAACAATGGACTTTATTGTTGTTTGCGGAGATTGCATGGTTTGGTTTTTGGTACTATTGAAGCAGTTAAATTAAGAAATTTAGTAACTCAGGGAGGATAATGGGAACAGTCAAACGACTTTGCAGCTGTTTGCCATCGACAGTGATCTTATGATCTCCATCTTTAAAGATGAGCAGTTTTGTTTAGAGGATGGAATAGGAGAAATTGTCTGGCTATCAGTAGAATAACTACATTGAAAAATGCTTTGCTAACCATTAGGTGAAACTGCTTTTAGGAAAGGTCAGCCATACTGTTAAAACAGTTAGATTAATAACCAGGCTAGGTCCTGTTAGTGTGACAGTAAATGCTGAGCTTCTGGCTTTAATGAACTCTGTCTTACCAGTACCATAGGCTGTCCTAAATCTCCTATGAAGGCATACTTCTAAAGGGCACTCACAAGAAATTCAAGTAATTTAGGTTAAGATGGACTAACATTTTATATATGTTCCCTCACCACTTGCCCAATCCTGCAACTTTGTACTTGAGTTGTAGTCCCATTGAAACCATTGGGATTACTCTTGTAAGAGCTGCAGAATCAATCAGGCTCTTTAGTACCACACTTCAGCAATCAGACATATTAGATCATTTCAATATAACTGTTTAATACAGTTAACTATAACATGCCTGAGATTTCAACATGAAAAACAGAGGCTGCATCTTGGAATAGTGTTACGACTGATAAGCCAAAGTGTTCAAAGATACCATCAAGCACATAAATGAAAACATCAGCCAGCCTTTTCATAACATGAGCCAGAATTCAAAATATCCTCCAAGAGTCACTTGGCACCACTTTCACAGAGATTGATTAGCAGACATTAGCACTAAACTGATTTCATTTTAAACCCCAGTACTGAAGTCCAGAAATGCCTGCGAAATCTGATAGATATGCAGTCTTCATCAGAAGAATTCCCCTTTCATAGGTTGTTTCCACTTTTTCGTAATTAATTCACTTCTAGAATATGTTGCTTGATAAAGTGGGGAAGATTTGAAGAAGAAGAAGAAAAAAAAAAAAAAAAGATACCTTGTACCAGCATCTTTCAAATCAGGGATATCAAGCTACTTTACAAAAAGGTGGCCAGTTAACAATAGGGGATACAGAGGCACAGGGAGGTTAAAAAGACTTGCCCAAGGTCACAAAAAACCTCAATGGCATTATCAGGAATGGAATGTGTGTCTCTCACTTTAACCATTAATACACTTTAATATATTTTTTCAAAAAATGCTCAGAATTCCACTTGTCCCTGTAAGTGCTCCACTCCCTCCTTTTAAAAAAGTGTATGTCTCCAGACTTAAAGTTGTATCTTCATTGCATAAGGGTGTAAAAATTGATAAACCGATACAGGGTGGGGAATCTGGCATAAATTAAATATAGGAAATGATCTGTGCAAGATGTAAAGCATAAACATGACGGAATAAAGCTTAGCATCCATAAACGGGGAAAAAAAAACAACAAGAAAAATTAGAAAAGGCTTACTAAGTTTATCTATGCTCCAATAACATAACTGAATCATTAGCTTCTGGCAATCAAACTTCATCAATTACTGTGGCCAAGTGAATGGACTGTGGCCAACTGAATTCTAGACACATTAACCAAACTCAACCCTGGCGTAATTCCACTAACTTGAACTGAGTTACACTAGTTTCTTATTTGGTCCATTCCGTGAGCCTCAGCCTAGTGTTTCAAGGCATAAGATCAACAAACTCAATATTAATGCAAGGCTTTGGGGATCAAATACTTGAAAGAACTGACTTCAGAAGGGACATAGTCCTATGATTCAGCAACATAGCCAAAGAGGAAATGGAACGCTGAGTCAGTGGACATATTCTGCACAGTTCTGTGCCGCAAACTGAATCTAGTGCATAGATGAAACACCATCAGAAAGTACATCGTTTCTTCAATAAACCAAAGTTTGCTACACCCAAAGCTATCAGTTTCCTAACAAATTAGATTGCAAGTTCTTTGGGATAGGGACCGCCTTTTACTACAATATATTTTTGTACAGTGCCAAGTGCAACACAGTTCCTCTATTCTGAGTAGGGGCTTTGGGCTTTTTAATTTATTATTTTTTATTACCTGTATTATAGTAGATAGAAACAAACTTAACCTCTTTGCTTTTCTCCTCTATTCAAAAGGCCCCTCACTTTTCTGCTTTTAGAACTAAACCTCAACTTCCTTTTGCTATACAGATACTTACTGGATAACATCTAAAGGCCAGCTAATATATTTTGCATTTGGATAGCATCTTCCATCTGAGCTTTCAGCATGCTTTACAAAAACACTAAATATACCACTGCAATCCACTTGTGAGGTAAGCACTGTAATTTTTATAGATTAGGAAACTGACACAAAAAGGGTAAATGATTTGCCCAAGAACATACTGGAAGTCTGCTCCAGTGCCAAGAATAGAACCAAGATGTGCTGATGCCTGGTGTTATGCCTTACCCCCATAACCATCCTTCCTTCTGACTCAGCCAGACCAAAAATCTTCAATTGTAAAGATAACCAGCTACTTCTGGAATAGTTTTTCTGAACTTACTGCTATAGTTATTTAAAAGGGTATGAAATCTAGGGAATTCTATGTTTATGACAGATATTTCAAACCTAATGACTCTGTATAAGACAACTGATCAACAGGTCGGTGGGTGGGTGTGTACACACACACACGCTTACCAAGACCATTCAGCAATAGCTTTCAAATGGGCAAATTTTGAAATTTCCAACTGCTTTTATGGGTGAGTTTTACAAGATCTCAAGAGACAAAAATTACGTTAAAATCAAAGCTGTGCTCCATGATTGACAATTACTCCCAGATTAATCCTATAATAGTTATGCTTTTAATTCGTCAAATCCAAACATTAAGTATTCATGTAGCCAAAGATTAGTCATTTTAAGTTAAGGGACAAGGAAGGAAAACATAACATACAGAAGAGCATTTCAAATTTTGATTAACCTCTATAGTGACAACTGTTTACATTAAAAACATGATTACAGATAAATACATGGTTGAAAAAATGGCCTGTGAAACTTGGATTTCTAAGGCATAATTTGAGATCTCCATTGTTCATCTATACATTTATATAGTTGGTCACTGAAGTATTTGCCTCCTGCATTACCTATGATTTCTGCTGGTGGATTATGCTCTGCTATACAAGTACCAAGAACTACTGTTCATAACCATAATACAAAACTGGCAGAACAAGTTACTCTCTAAAGTAAATGTCCTGTTGGATCTGAAGGACTCTTCTGCTTCAACCAAGTAAGTGCATAGCTAAATCAGCAGCTAAAACCAGGCTCTGCAATTTAAAATTTGGGGGTTTTTCCCCCTGCAGGCAAGTAAAGACAGAGGACATAATCTGAACTCCAAGACAGTATTGGCTGAAAGACTTCAGAGGAAAGACAAATGTAAGGGGACTGTTATCCCCTTACTAACATTCAGTGGGGGTGTTTTGGTTGCTAGCTCCCAGCACTAAAAGGGGAGGAATCAATGGCAAATCAGGACCCTAAGACTGACAGTCTCCAGGAACAATGGCGAGAGGCCATTGCTCCAAGTCAGCCTGATTGACAGGGTGGGCAGGCTAATCAAAGAGACAGAAGGCCAGGGTGGGTCCCGTCCTCTGTGTGAGCTGAAATTGCGTGGGTCAGACAGAGTGGGGCTGAGCTAAGGCGAGAGTAGGGGCCCAAGCTAAGCTGCTGGGAGCAGAGCTGCAACCCAAAAAGTGAGAGCACAGCCCAGAGAGAGCAGACCTGCCCTGGGAGGGGAGCTGCAGCAACCAGAGCCAGAGGGGCCAGACAAGCAGCCCAGGAAGCAGGTGAGAGCTGAGAGACACAGAAGCAGCCTGCAAAACAGACCTGCCCTGGGAGCAGAGCTGTAGCAACTGGAGCCAGGGAGGCCAGAGAAGCAGCCCAGAGAGCTGAAGGCAGAGCAGCAGCAGCAGCCATGCTGAGGCAGTGTGGAGCTGGGGCTGGAGCAGTCCGGAGCTGGGTGCGGTGAGCAGCTGGGGAGAGCGAGGGGGACCCTGGGCAGTGGGCCCAGCACAGGGAGACGCCTCAGCCAAGAGGTCCTGCAGGCCAGACTTGGAGGGGGATAATAACCCTGACAGAGCAGGGGTGACACTGGGGAGAAGGGTCCCGCCACCCAGAGCTGAGAGAGTGTGGCCACCACCAGAGCAACTGTCTGACCCGCAGCGTCCCTGCAGCACAGCCAGGGCCTGAGAAGGAGGCCTGGGACCTACAAGGAACAGACTGTGAAGTGCCCTGATGTCCAGAGACATTGTTTGTGATGGTCCCTGCCACAGAGCAGGGTGATGTGTTTTCCTTTAACCGTTCCCATTTTTCCTTATTCTTTTTTAAAATTAATTGTTAATTAAATAACTTGTATTTGCTTTAAATTGTATGATGTGATCAGTGGGTCAGGGATGTGTGCAGTGCAAAGAGTACCCCGGAGTGGGGACACCCAAGCCCCTATTCTGGGTGACCACAGCAGGGTTGGGAGTGAGCCTCCCAGGAATCCTGGGCCCAGCCTTGTTGGAGTTAGGAGGACTGACAGACAGGAGAGTGGAAGGGGAGTCCTCTGGGTAAAGGAAGTGGGAGCGAGGACTCAGATCCTTTCGCTATCCCACTTCACCGGGGTAGTGGAGAAGCCAGGAAAGTTCCCCACAATAGTGGGACCATTCCCCCGCTTACACAAAAATAGTTACAAATCATGGGTCAGAAATCAACAGGATGAAACAAGATTTAGTTGGGGAGAGAGAAGGGGACTCAGGTGTTCAGAGTTCGCAAGAACATAAATTAAAACTAGTCACCTCCTCTTAAAACACTATATGCCAAATACAAATATAAAGAGGCATTTGAACTTAAACAGGACGGTAGAGCAGCGGTTCTCAACCTTTCCAGACTACTGTACCACTTTCAGGAGTGATTTGTCTTGGCTACCCGCAAGTTTCACCTCACTTAAAAACTACTTGCTTATAAAAATCAGACAAAAAAATATAAAAAAAAGGCACAGCACACTATGAAAAATTGCTTACTTTCTCATTTTGTCTGTATGAAATTTTAGTTTGTACTGACTTCGATCGTGCTTTCTGTAGCCTGTTGTAAAGCTAGGCAAATATCTAGATGAGTTGATGTACCCCCAGAAAACCTTTGTGTAGCCCCAGGGGTACCCCTACCCCTGTTTGAGAACCATTGCAGTAAAGCAATGAAGAGGATGTGGAAGAACAGGCCTTCAGTCATGAACGGTTGTCCTTCTCTGCACCTTTTCCAATTCTAACATATCTTTGGTGATGGGACAACCAGAACTGCATACAGCATTCAGGTGTGGGTGTATCATGGAGTTAGATCAGGCATAGGCAATCTATGGCACATGTCCCAAAAGGAGCACGTGAGCTAATTTTCAGTGGCACTCACACTGCTCAGGTCCTGGCCACCGGTTTGGGGGGGCTCTGCATTTTAATTTAATTTTAAATGAAGCTTCTTAAACATTTTAGAAACCTTATTTACTTTACATACAATAGTTTAGTTATATATTATAGACTTATAGAAAGAGACCTTCTAATAATGTTAAAACGTATTACTGACACACGAAATCTTAGAGTGAATAAATGAAGACTCGGCATACCACTTCTGAAAGGTTGCTGATCCCGATTTATATAGTGACATTATGATATCTACTGTTTTATTATGTATCTCTTTCTTAACAGTTCCTAACATTGTTAGCTTTTTTGACTGCTTCTGCAGATTGAGCAGATGTTTTCATAGAACTTTATCCATGATGATTCAAGATCTCTTTCTAGAGTGGTAACAACTAATATAGATTCCATCATTTTGTATGGATAGTTGGGATGATGTTTTCCAGTGAGTATTACTTTGCATTTATCAATACTGAATTTTGTCTGCGATTTTGTTTCCCTGTCCCCCAATTTTGCAACACTCTTTTGTAACTCCTCTCAATCTGCTTTGGACTAAACTATCTTGAAGTAACATGGATCATCTGCAAGCTTTGATGCCTCACTGCCTGCTCCTTTTTCCACAGTAAGACAAGCAGCATCTTCTTTCTTGCTCCCTGGCAATGGCAATCAACAGCTGCCTTGAACCTGTGTAGGATAATTTCTCTGTAACCCACTTGAATGTGGTGTAAGAGGAAGTAGCAGCAGAGATTCTACAATGACACACAGAAGATTTATTCCCCTTTATCCTTTTGCCATCAGCACAAATGTGATTCAGTACTAGCTTCTCACTTCAGTGCTGCACTGCAACATCTGAACGCTATTTGGGGTCAGGATGAGTTAATGGGGGAGGCAATTGCAGAAGGTGAAAATAGCCCAGGAATTTGATTCAGTGGGAGGTGGCCAGGCCAGAAACCTCAGTTTTCCAGAGCCCTCATAAGATAAACATGTTAAGACCATAAACCTTTGGAGCTTGGTTTTTGTAAATATTTTTACTTTATCAAGTTGGGTTTTTTTGACTGAACCAGGTACAGATGGAGAGAAAAAGAATGTTCCTTTTGAGCAGTCAGAGGGTTATTTTATGTATATGTGTGTAGTGGGGGAGTGGTAGAGTTGCCAACTTTCTAGTCACACAAAACTGAACACCCTAGCCCCGCCCCTTGCTCACTACATTCCCCCTCCCTTTGTTGGTGTCACTAAGCATAACCCTAAGTAACATGGAAAAGTGGAAGGCAATAAGGATATAAAGTCTCCCTGTTTAGGCCTCAGATGAGCAAAAGTCCTTCCATGTTTGAACTCTAATCGACCTAAAAGGCTGGCTGATGGGAAAGGCCAGGAGTAACAGCCGTTATCAGTTGCAACAGTTCTAATTGGTCTAAAGCAGAAATAATGAGGCCTGTGCACCTTTAGCAGAAGGACAAGATAACTTGCAGAAGGAAAACTTACTAACGAGCTGCCGCGGCCAAGTTTACTTAATGCACCTGCGCTTATGTAACTGCTACGGGGGGAGAAAGAAGTGTGTGAGAAAAGAATGCTGCAGCCGGACAGAGGAGGGAGGGGAAACGGGGGCTTGCTAGTCAGCGAGAAAAATTCTCATGGATATAAAGGAACAGACTGCTTGTTTTAGCTGGGCTGGATCTGAGGCGTACTAAGTCTCCCAGCTCCGCTTTGGGATCCCAAATAAACTTGTGTTCTGCTTCTCCGTCTCGGTGTGATTATTGGCGCTAAGCACTCTGGGCACGGACTACCACTGTTGTTTGCCTCAGCAGTCTATCTGCCTGCAACACCTTGGTGGCTCGGTCTCCCCCACCCTCACTCACTTTCACTGGGCTAGGGCAAGGAATTGGGGAGGGCTCTAACTGGGGGCGTGGGCTCTGGCCTGGGGCCAGAAATGAGTGTTCAGAGTGCCGGGGAGGCGGCTCCAGGCTGGGGCAGGGAGTTGTGGTGCGGGATGGGGTAGGGACTCTGGTGGGGGGGGCAGATTTGGGGTGGTGCTGGGAATGAGCAGTCTGGGGTGCAGGAGGGGGCTCCAAGCTGAGGGGTGGAGCCAATGGATTTGGAATGCAGGAGGGGGCTGCAGGTTGAGGCAGGGGTTGGAGTGCAGGAGTGGGCGAAGGCTCTGGGGTGGGTCCAGGGATGAGGGTTCAGGATGTGGAAGGGGGCTCAGGAGTAGGGCAGGGGATTGGGGCGTGGGCTTACCTCGGGCAGCTCCTGGTCAGTGGCGCAGCAAGGAGGCCAAGGCAGGCTGCCTTTCCTGACAGGTCCAAGGCGGAGGGGCCAGGAGGCTCCACATGCTGCTCTCGCCTGCAGGCACTGCCCCCCATTGGCCTGTTCCTGGCCAGTAGGAGTGCGGAGCCGGTGCTTGGGCAGTGCCTGGAGGCCCGGGCTCTGCGCGCCTGCCTACACCTAGGAGCCGGACCAGCTGGCCACCTCCAGGGTGCAGCACAGTGCCTAGCCTGCCTTAGCGCTGCAGCACCACCGGACTTTTAATGGCTGACTGGAGCTGCCAGGGTCCCTTTTAGACCAGGTGTTCTGGTCGAAAACAGGACATCTGATCACCCTAGGGAGTGGAGGGCTTCAAAATCAGGCTAACCCTGATGTATAATTTGTAATACTTTATTCAGCAAAGTGTACTTTTTCTTTTCATCAACTGTCTGCAAAGAGTCTGAACTCATTTGCAATTTGCAGACTTATAGCAAACAACTCTTGGTTTTCAGATTACCAAAATAGTTCATGATCGATGTATAAACGTGATGTAAATT
The DNA here is from genome assembly GCF_003597395.2 of Chelonoidis abingdonii. Lineage (NCBI taxonomy): Eukaryota > Metazoa > Chordata > Testudines > Testudinidae > Chelonoidis > Chelonoidis abingdonii. The sequence continues at coordinate 24,309,736 of NC_133781.1, forward strand.
TTAAACATCACGTATTTATTCCATTCCCGACTGGATGACTTACAGCACGTATCTAACCAATATGGCATGAATTTCATCACCAATTTTCAGTATCAAGTTCAAGTTTCAGAATTCAAAATTTGCAGTGCTGCTGCTGAATTAAAGAATTCAAAATTCACTTTCAATAAATTGAGTTTTAAATTATTTTTTGCAATTATTCATGTGAATAATTTTTTCCCTAGAATATTTGTGAAAGTGAACACAGAGGCATGAATAGCCAAAGCAAATTTTTCAGAAATTAAGTGAATATTTGCCAAACTTCTGTGTGTGTGATATCCACTTACCTCTCAGCACTCTTACTTTCTCAAAGAAACATTTGAGAAGTCCTGTTTATAAACAATGAAATCTGAAACGTGTACAGGTATACACAGACACAAAATACCTTTTTTAAACCAACAGCTGAAAAATCAAGTCATTTTCCTGGGAAGGCTCTCCTTTTCCATTTGGAAAAGTGGATTCCCATCCTCATTTAGGTTTTCAATATGACTCTTTTCTAACCATTACTACTTTACTTGGGCATTTCCATCATCAGCAATACCATTAATGTTGCCAGTCCAGCTCTGCAAACAATGTTTTTAAAAAACTTGCGCTCCCTGGTTGGCTCTAAAACATCAAACATTCCTGGAAAATCACTTTGCAAGTCCAACAACTACATTTTGTTAATTATTTTATTGACAGAAGAACAGTTTTGGGGTTTGTTTGTTTTGAGAGACAGTAGGGCAGGTCAAATGCTGGGTTTAACCAACCTGGCCTTCTCCACTTAGGCGTCCAAAAAAAAGCCTGTATCATTGCTTGAAATATAAAGCAGTCAGAATTGTGTATTGGCTAGATTGTTAATAGGGGGCATATTTTAAGATGATGTAATAAGACATGCTAGGGAAGTCAAGACACCTTTACCAGAAGATGGTGTTTCTGACACATAGCCTATTGAGTTTGTAAAGGAATTACTTCTACAATTGACTAAAGATTGCTCAAGCAATAATTCTGAATACAGATGTGAACCTTCCCAAACAAAAATCATATCCCACTTTACTGGAAACATGAAGTTTAAAAGAATTAGTTGAGTATTCTTTTAAGCTATATAAAATAGGCAGGTAGCAAAAAGAAAAAAATTACAATAAGTGCACCAAGGTTTTTTTTTCCCCCTCAAAGTGACAATCAAGCTGTGCTCATTCTTGGCCTACGTAAACATGTGATCTTAATATTACATTTCTATCTCCTGTTATTTGCCCTTCCCCTTCCCTCTCTAGCCTTCTCTTAAATTAAGCTGTTTGGGGCAGGGGCCACATCTACCTCTATTTGTAGAATACCTAGCATGAGTCCCTGATCCTTATTTTAGACTTTTGTTGATACCATAATATAAATAAAGTTCAAGTACTATGCTAGCGTAGTTTTGCTCGTGTTAATCCAAGGCATGGACCCCAAACCAAACCTTTATGTGAAGTCCAGAAGAGTTTTTCCAAATAGAAAACAAACATCAAGAGCAAATACACTGAAGCAGACTGAGCATTCAGCAAATATTCATCATAGATACTTGATACATGAATCATGCTGAATTGGATGGGCCTGGTAAGCTTCTTGCCTATATCCCCCTCCCACCCCATATAAATGTATTACCTAAATCCAAAATACAGGATAAGAAAGAGGTGGCATAGATATACCGCAGGATATTTAGCATCAGCTGTAATCCAACCTTCTGCTCACTAGCTCTTGCAGATTTGAGGATGAAGTGGTCATTCGGAAAGTAGTAATTGGCAAGATAAAAAGTTGGTAGGATTGTAGGTCAACGAAGTGGCAGGGAGGATGGCTTTGGGTGCAAAAGAGAATGGCAAAGAGAGAAATGGTACCACTTAGCCAGATCAAATTAGAGCAGTATACCTGCCTGCCAAATCCCAGAAGTATTCAAGATAGATCCAGCCCTGAAAAACTCATGGAAAAATCCTCAAATTCGTATTTCCCAATTTCACATTTGCAGTAAACTATTTAAGGTATAAAGACATTTTCCCATGTGTAAAAGGAGAACCCTAATATCTCCCATCAAATTATATAACATTTGGCCAAAGACTATTCTTGTTAGATTCTAAAATGATTCAAAATTCAGGACTGTTGTCCCCCCCAATCTGTACTCAAGAGTACATTGTCTGTGCTAGTTCAGATGCCTTATTGGACTGAGCCCTCATCTGCACCATGAACTTCATTCTCAGAGGTAAATATGATGCAGATAAAATGATTTGATTTGAGAGGACCAAAGTAAACCCAGTTTAATCCACCTCTAGTGCTGATCCTCTTCCCTGTCATTGCTTCATATTAGGGTATTTAAACAACATGTACACAGAACTTTCTGCCTAGGAACAGCAGCAGCAGCCAAAAACTGAAACTATCACATGAGCACATTGAAACAAACAATACAGCACATTGTATGATTGCTAACAAGCTAATGCAAAGTGCCCCCTACGCACCAACAAAACTCTCTTAAAGTTAAATCATATGCAGCACTGGAAAATTATTTTAACAGAAGCCAACTCAGTCCCTGCTAAGAACACTGCCATTTAAATACACAGATTAAACTAATGTATTCAATGCTTGAGAATTTCATGACTAAATGTGTATCATCAAAATAATTTGTATATATTTAGTCTATTCTACCACATCAAATTCAAGCTCCTTGCCTCTCACTAAGCTCTGCACAAATGTCAGCCCTGCCCACGTTTGCACTCTCATTTCTTATTTTTCCTCCCAACTACTGTTACTGGGCTTATTTTCTTTTCCCACTTAACTTCCCACTTTCTTTCAAGCCCACCATTACTCTTGGAATAGCCTTCCATTTTGTGTTTGACTAGCACCTTCTTCTCTCTCTTCTCCTTCAGATCCCCTTTAGAACTACAGCTGTGCTAAATGACATCAATGAACCCTCAAGTACTCACCAGCAATGCTTTTAGAAGTTAGTGGTTCAGTGCATCTCAGACTATGTTTGTGAAAGTTTAACAAACATGGGTTGAAGCTATCCAGCCTCCCAAGCACCTGGAGACCCTCTCCCCATTATTCATATGAAGCTTTTGGATGAAGGTTAATAAAAGAAGAATTCTTTTTTAGGATTGAAGTGAAAACTGGCAATTCCTGTTAACCTCACCTGTTTTAAAGCCCACAGTTCAGTAGCTTCAGCAATTAATGTATTTTCAGTGGGTGACTCTTGCTTGAGCAGATCAAAACTAAAATCCTTCAAATATAATCAACTACAGAAATGGATGTCATGCTGTTTTATTAGTTACTTAACCAGAAAGGTCTAGAGAGCTTCCATGTTAGCTTGCTAAAATTAGCACCTACTTACAATCCAATGGCAGCAAATCAGAAGTGCTACAACTATGCTAGTCACTTCCGCCATTATTTGATGCATTTAATCTGCAGAGATCAAAAATTTAGGCCATGGAATTCTACAATGTGGTTTGTAGTAACCTTCAACTTAGGAACTCACAGAAACTACAGGTCCCAGTATGCAATGTTCTCTCTTGAAGTAACATGCCATTTTATGCATGTTAGTTACTGCTGAACCCTCAGCAAGTTCTCAGTTTGGCAAAATCTGGGCACACTTGCTATAAACACAATGCCATCCAAAATATTCACTATCCTTTGATTAGGAACTAAAGTATGGGGAAAAATAAGTTATAAAAAAATATTACACACAACAATATCTATCATATGGACCTCAGGTAATCTGTTTGATATCAATCTGCCTGAATGCCAAGAGTTGAATAAAAAAGGCTGTAAAGGATGAAACCACAGGAAACGAAACAATGGCAAAAGAAAAGGCTCCTGGAGTAACCTGTGCAGGGGAGCTATCAACTGGGGAATACCCCCATTTGGATCCATGGAATGGTTTCATCTTTCCAAGGCTGAGCTAGGATCAAAGGGGATCCTAAAGCATTCAAGATGCTAGAAAAAAAGGGAAAAAGATAACGAGTGAGTAGCCAAAGGCTATCAGTGTGTGCTGGTGAAAGTTGACACTGTATGACTTGCAGAGACAGGGAACTAGCCCAGGAAGTTAAACAAAATACAGTATATACATCAAAATTCTTCAAAGAATCTGCATGAAATTCCAAACATCATTCTGGGCTCATTCCAAAGCAAACACATACCATATGATTTAGTGCATTTCAAAATGTAATTTTACCTAGAAAATTGAATCAAAAAAACTTTCTTAAGCCTCCATCCCACATATCTGACGTTCCCTATAGCTTTGATGCAATGCTGGACAGAAAAATAAAAGCGATTAACGTCAAGACTTCAGATTATATCTATCCTCCCACTAGCAACAGAACAAAAGACTACTTGGCTACAATAGCCAACTACAGATCTAGGTCTGCACTGCAAGGCTGCTCAAATTCAGGGTCCAGCCCACATACAGAACTAGGGCTGGTTGAAAACTGAAACTACTTCTTCCCCCTTCATTTTCAGAAAATTGTTTTGTTTGGGTTTTTTTAAAATCAGGGCCACCCAGAGAATTCAGAGGGCCTGGGGCAAAGCAATCTCGGGGGCCCCTTCCATAAAAAAAAGTTGCAATACTATAGAATACTATATTCTTGTGGGGGCCCCTGTGGGACCCAGGGCAAACTGCCCCACTTGCCCCCCCGGGCAGCCCTGTTTTAAACTAAAAAGAATTTTGGGGGAACTAACTGCTTTCCTTGAAAATTTTCAGCTTTAAAAAAAAAAAGTATTGTATTCTTTGGTTGCTATAAATTTTGTTTAAAAGTCCACATTTTCTATAGAAGTAGAATCCCCACACGCACACACACACGCTTTACACAAAAAGAGAAAAATGACTTAAGCACTTCAGATTATAAACCTTTTGGAGCAGGTACTGTCTCTTTCACATTTGTGAAGCACTCAGAAAGTGTGGTGTTTATTACTACAACATTTGTGACCGGGAGGGGGAGAGAGATATTACAACACAGTGAAGAAAACAATGAGGGAAAGAATGACAAGTGTGTGGGGAGTGAAAAAATGACATGAGATACTGACTGAAAAGAGAAAAAGAGGACATGGTCAACCAAACTCATTTTTAGCAGAATAACCCAATCCACATTGGTTTTATAGGGAAGATGTGTTAGGAACCAAATTCAGTCAAATATTTTTAAAAAATACCACAAACTCCAACTTCCACCTACATACGCCTCCGCTCTCTCTCTCCCACCCGCTTTTCAACCATGCATGCTGTTTCACCAGAATTCAGTAAGTCCTCCTGAGTACATGTGCATTTTCAGTAGCATCAACTGCAAAGAATACACATTCCTAGCCAGCACTTTGCAGGCTATGCCACTGGGAAAATACTCAGGCTCAGAAACAGGTGCTGGAGTAGACAGTCCTGTTTATAATCATCTGTTGGAGAAGAGGTAATGTGCTGTCACTCAGTTAGCCAGCATCTTGGGATGACATGAACACCTAGTGACACGAACACCGGCGCTGAAGAGAACAAAGATTGATTGAGAGGAAGACCCCAGACTGAAAGAACAATAAGTAGAAGAGAGAGAATTAGACTGAGAACAGCAATAAAAGGAGTGGATTATTTATTGAATACAAAGTGTTTCTGGAACAGTGCTAAAGATGACACTCTCCACACCCCAAAGAATTTACACTCTATTTAGAGCGAGAAAATATACAAATGGACATGACAGCTTGTAGGCTGAAGGTCTCAGCTTCAGGAGAAAAAAAAAAAATACTGGAACAGAGAAGTAGTAAAACAAAAAACACAGGAAAAAAAAAAAATCAATCATTACAAAAAACCAAGCCATTATTCTACAGAAAAATACAGAATGAAGAATGTTACGTAAATACTAAACAGTCCTAAGAGAACTTATGAAGATCATACCAAAAAAAAAAAATTTTTACTTGTTCTAATAAATATTCTAAGTTAAAAATCAAGAGAACTTTTGTCATTAAAAATATTTACTATTTCAATTTGCTTTCCCCTTCCCCAAATCTCTGACTGCAGGGCTTTTAAAAACATATGACATTACGTTCCTGAATATGTGACAACTAAAAACAGATTAAGAGAGCTCCAACCAGGTTTAATATTTCTTTAATAATCAGTATTTAGTTTAATCTATTATAAGTAGGCTCTTTCTGGAGAGTTTTAACTGTCATCTATCTAAAAAACAGAATAGTCTTCAATTAGAGGAAAAAATAAGCAACTTGTCTAGAAAGTCCGATTCTCCAATGCAGCCAGACACATTGCAGCAACAGTTTTATGTTCACTGATGGGAATGGACTATTAATAATGCCAAGAGATATGCACCATTTCACAACAGCCTATTCATTATTTTTATAACCAGTATTTTGGGTTGACTTGTTAATGGACAATGTTTTTTTAAAATAAAGACTCACATTATACTGAGATTTTAATCAGTTAAAATATCAAGCGAAATTCATTGTCACTGAGAAATTTGAGGTTATGTTCTATTCCAGACATAATTTCTTATCTAAACTATCCAATTAGCCAATTATCTATTCTTTTTCAAGTTTTATTTTTATTGTGGACACCAATGTAAAAAGATGATTACATGACAAGTGAAAACATCAAAGTATTAGAAAGAGTGGTCACATGGGTCACAGCTGAACAAAGTACAGTGTTAAATTATACAAGGCAAGAGAGTACACCAGCTCTGAACAAGGAGAAAAAAAACCCATAGTGCTAGCACTTTTTAAATCCAGGTCTTAGCTCATTTGATGGGCTGCAATTATCAAACTAAGATATTTACAAAGTATTCAAATACAGACAAACCCCAACCCAGACTATCCCCCTTGACATTTTTCCACTTGCCATTTCCTCCTCCCACTCTAATTACCTGACATTTGAGGTGCTCTTGGACCGACTACATGGTATGAATTGCAATCTGGATAGCAAATTCCCCAAGAAACAAAGCACACTGTCCGAGACACACTGAACTTCACACACACAACATGCTTAAAAAGAAATCTTTGCCATTAACTCCATTCTGCAAGACAAGTTCAAAACACATCTGCCCTTTTCCTTTTGAGGTGATTACTCTATTTTTCCTCTGTAGCTATATGCAATGTTAGTGAATTACTTATGCAAGACAAGAGAGCTAAGGCAGCTGAAGTAGAATACTCTTGCCTACTAAATCATTTCTGATATTGACAACACCATGTGCTCCCAAAGGAGTACTTCAGTTGCACTCACTGATAGATATGATTCTAAGGTGCAAATGAGCTAGCTAAGTTACTTTACTCTGGCTAGAAAAACTGTGTCCAGTAAGAAACCTCACCTTCAATATTTCCGGTTCTTTGATGTCCAGAGATGCTGTATTCCATTGCTTGCTCCGATTTTTATGTAGCTTGTGATATTCATGAGCACTTGGTGTCAGAAGCCAAATCACACAGATTGCAATCATAAATCCAAGGGCAACTCCCAGGAAGAGTCCACAGAAGTAACTAGGGAAAGGGAGTATAAGATAAGCATAGACTAACATTGTAAAGAAGTACAAAGTCTTAACGGGTATTTTAGGCTGCTGCACACATAAATCAACTTCGTCTTCGCTACTGAGTGCAGTACCATATTCCTCAGTTATTTCTGCCTGGAGCAAAGGTTCTGTGGGTTTTTCCACTTTGCTTTCATCCTCTATTAAAAAAAAATCTTCAGAATACAGTTCACAAAATTCTTCATCCTCTTTGCTTGCTAGTGCAGACAAAGAACATTTTTCCAGTACCAGTGAAGTCTTCAAATTTAAGTCCTTTGTGCTTACAGACTGAAAGCTTTTAGTCTCTGTGTCTTTCAGATGTTCCTCAGCAGTTTTGGACTGGTTACTTTTATTTAGAGTAGAATCACTTCCGTAGTAGTCCCCTTCAGAATCACATTCTTCTTCCTTAATGCTATAATTGTTATTGCTTTCCAAGTGACCATTTAAGTTGGAAAGATTTGAAAGTTCTGAAGCACTTGAAGATAAGACTTTGGGCCTGTGGCTACTACTTTCATCACCCATTATTTTGCTGAGGAGTTGAAAAGGCTCATAGATGACTTCTGAAAAGCGTCTTTTAGTGTCTTCAATTTTAGCCTCCATTTCAGGTACTTTAAAAAAGGAACGAGTATCTGAAGGAGACGTTAAAGGGGAAGAGGGGGCAGTTTTGGAATCGCCACCTGTAACTCGAGGCTGAGTGAACTGTTTGAACAGGTGCAAGTTCAGTTTAGAGTCAGGTTTGTAGGATACAGCTTCAGATTCTTGTTTAGATGTGTCTGTGGACAGAGATTTCACTAAGGTTTTCATTAAATGTCTATGTCTTGTGGGCGGGGTGGGCTCTTTTGGTTCTACATCTGTTGAAAGGGACCTAACTAAACTCATAAAAGGCTTTGAACTAGAAACAGTAGATGAAGCACTAGACAAGCCAGTTGGTTTGGATGGAGAGGACAATGGAGAGGATGACAAGCTGGCTTTCTGTTCCAAAGGAGACAACACACCTAATGAGCTAGTTACATGACACAAATCAGATGAGGGTGATGGAACTAATGGCACTGCACTGAATAATTGCGATGCTGAAGAAGAATCCAATGGCTTTACAGTGTTTACGGTTGGCAAAATCACAGCTGACGAAGGTAAGAGGGATGCAGAGTCGACCATGCTATGCGAGGTAGCTGGACCAGAAAAATCATGGCCACCATGTTCAAAGCAGAGGTCTTCCTTGGCTTCAAGTGCTGTTACAACGCTTTGGTCATCCAGTTCATCATTGGGAGACTCCTTAAATTCCTCTTCCTCCTCCTCTTCCTCCTTCCCAAATGCCGAGAAGTGAATGGTGATGACATCTCGGGAAACAGATCGCTGAACCTGCACTTTTGGGGCAGACTGCTTTGAAGACATTTCATCAGTTTTCTCTGCATGGCTACTGTTCAGACTTGTCATTGCAGGTCCCAGAGATATGTCAGGGTCTGTGGAGAGAATATTGAACTAAATTAAAGGCAATTTCTCCCCAAACTCCGCTCTTACTTCCAACTATTAAGACAAATACAGAAAAAACTATTTACATATGGCATGTCTGCAACTTAAGAGCAGCAAATACCCCATGGCACTTTTCATTCCACTGGATTTAATTGCATTTTATCACGTGAAACAAGACGTATTCTACAGTAACTTCGAATTTATTTTCAAAAGTCAGACATATATGTTTTAAGATAAAATACATGCAAACTTGAGGAAAAAGTTTCTCCTAGTGCACATATGCAAAGATTAAAGGGGAACTTGGTCACAGATAAAATGAGACAGGGAGCAAAGGAGGTGCAGGAGAATGAAGGCAAAGGAGGAGTGGCGGGGGGGGGAGTGCAAGAAACAGGGGAATGGAGAAGTAAGAAGATTCCTGCCAAACCCTTTCAGATGTGCTTCAAAGAAGAAACTAGCAAGATTTTGGTGGTAGTGGTGGAAAGAAAGAAAGAGATAAACAAAGATGCCAGGAATTAGGAGGTATGGATTATTAGTGTTCTCCATGATAGCAGAAGTACAGCTAACAGCCAATGCATGTTTTCACACAGCAGAAAAATATACATTCCACCATTAAGATAGTTAAAAAGATTCCACACTGTTAAGCTACCTTTAAGTTTCTACAATTATTTGCCCTGTGTAGAACCCCATCATCTATATCCCTCGTATATTTAGTTCTTACAGACTTATTTCCTGGGACTGAGATGCTATCCAGGCTTTAACAAAGCCTCCAAACTCCAAGAAAAGACAGAAACATGTACAAATGGTGAGGTTAGCTTTTTTGCTTGCCTTTTTAGTTCTCATTTCAAGTTCTGTGAATTATGAACAAATGGTCAGGTTAACTATCATTTTAGCAATATGCACTAGAACAATAATTGCAAACAATCAAAATTAGTTTTGGGCAGTACTGAAATTCTAAAGTCATCATTTAAACAGGATTCTCAATCCCTTTTGACTGAAAATCCTGTAAAATACATATTAAATTTTGGCAGTATTCCCAATAAAGCAAATTGTAAAATGGTTCAAAACTCTGAAAATAAGCAGCTAGTATGCTTATCAAAGGGTTACCACCACCTTAGTTAGGACCATTTGCCTTGTTGTTGGATATGAATTTCTTCTCTGAGAAACACCTCTGACAATGAAGTTCAAGGCAATTCTATTGCTAGGAAGTTAAGTGTACGGCTGTCTTTGACTGTGTGTGGTAACAAGAGGTTGTTTCAATTTTGATCCCTGTTTTGAACAGGATGTTCAGATCTGGGACGGTTCAGAGATTCACCCCATTGCAGAGATAAGAGGTGAGGTGTATAATATGATCATCTAACTTCTAAACCCTTCAACTAGCTTGAGGTTTCTTCACATTAAGGGGGTTGTTTCAGGCCCATCTTTAGCTGGGATGTCAGTTCAGACATATTACAGGTGCCTAGAAATCTATTGCTTGTCATGTAGGCTTCCTGGGGAGAGGTCTAAAGCTGAAAAATGGAAATATAAAAAAAATACAGTTAAGGCAGGAAGCGTGCGCACTCAGTGGCTAGAACTGGGGTCTGGGAGTCAGGAGATCTGGGTTCCATTCTTGGATCTGAGGGAAAAAAGCCTCAGTTTCACCCTCTGTAAAATGAAGGATCATGCCACCTACACCACAAGGGTGTTGCCAGGTGTAGGTTAGGAATGAAAGGGTACGTCTACACTGCACAATTACTTCGAATTAGCTTAATCCGATATTACAAAACAGATCTAATAAAATCGGTTTAGCGCGTCCACAGTGGGATCACGACATCGATTGTTTGCGTCCATGGTCCAAAGTTACC